>NW_026111889.1:52500-115000 GCF_024679095.1 Eriocheir sinensis
CAGAAGAGCTGTGTGAGTGGAGCCTCCCCACACGTGAGATGCATACTCCATACGAGGGCGGACAAGGCCCCTGTATATGGATAGCAACTGCGCGGGGGAGAAGAACTGGCGGAGACGATACAGAACGCCCAACCTCGAGGAAGGTGATTTAGCGAGGAGGAGATATGAAGTTTCCAGTTGAGATTTTGAGTTAAGGATAGACCGAGGACGTTTAGTGTTGAAGACGGTGACAGCTGAGTGTTGTTGAAGAACAGGGGATAGGTGTTTGGAAGATTGTGTCGAGTTGATAGGTGGAGAAATTGAGTTTTTGAGGCATTGAAGGACACAAGGTTCCTTCTGCCCCAATCGGAAATGATTGCAAGGTCTGAGGTTAAGCGTTATGCAGCCTCCAGTCTGGAGTTGTGTACTTCCTGTTGAGAGGGTCTTCTATTGAAAGAAGTTGAATAATGCAGAGTGGAGTCGTCGGCGTATGAGTGGACAGGACAGTTTGTTATGGAAAGAATATCATTGATGAGTAACAGGAAGAGAGTGGGTGATAGGACAGAGCCCTGTGGAACGCCACTGTTTATAGGTTTAGGGGAAGAACAGTGACCGTCTACCACCGCAGAGATAGAACGGCCGGAAAGGAAAATGGAGATAAAGGAACAGAGAGAGGGATATAATCCGAAAGAGGGCAGTTTAAAAAGCAAAGACTGGTGTCAGACTCTATCGAAGGCTTTCGATACGTCTAGCGCAACAGAGAAAGTTTCACCGAAACGGCTAAGAGAGGATGACCAGGAGTCAGTTAAGAGAGCAAGAAGATCGCCAGTAGAACGCCACTTGCGGAATCCATACTGGCGATCAGATAGAAGGTTAGAAGTGGAAAGGTGCTTTTGAATCTTTCGGGTTTAGGATTGATTCAAAAGCCTTAGATAGACAGGAAAGTAAAGCTATAGGGCGGTAGTTTGAGGGATTGGAACGGTCACCCTTCTTAGGCACATATGAACTGAAAACAATCTTCCAAACACCTATCCCCTATTCTTCGACAACTCCCAGCTGTCACCTTCGTCAACACTAAATATCACCGGTCTATCCTTAACTCAAAATCTTAACTGGAAACTTCACATCTCCTCTCTTACTAAATCAGCTTCCTCGAGGTTGGGCGTTCTGTATCGTCTCCGCCAGTTCTTCTCCCCCGCACAGTTGCTATCCATATACAGGGGCCTTGTCCCCCCTCGTATGGTGTATGCATCTCACGTGTGAGGGGGGCTCCACTCACACAGCTCTTCTGGACAGAGTGGAGTCTAAGGCTCTTCGTCTGATCAGCTCTCCTCCTCTTACTGATAGTCTTCTACTTCTCTAACTCCGCCGCCATGTTGCCTCCCTTTTTATCTTCTATCGATATTTTCAAGCTGACTGCTCTTCTGAACTTGCTAACTGCATGCCTACCCCCCCTCCCCCCTCCCGCGGCCGCGCCGCACACGACTTTCTACTCAAGCTCATCCCTTTACTGCCCAAATCCCTGAAGGCGGTGTCACACTAGCACTTTTTCCGTCAACTTTTTCCGTCGTTTTTCTGAAAATCGTCGCTATCTTGGCTGCGGCCTGTCACACACAAACGGTGTCTCGTCTGAAACTTTCCGTCGGCACAGACCAAGGAATGTAAACAAACATGGAGTCCACGCTGCGGCAAAGATACGCTGCTCTTAACCTAATACTGTGTATTGTGAGACTTAGACGAGCTAAACAAGCCAAAAGCGTGCATGGATGCGCTCATGGTTGGGTCGTCGGGAAAGAGAAAGTGTGTACCATAGGCTGTTAAAAGAGCTGAGTTTAGAGGATCATGAGACTCTGAAGAATTGGATCAGGTTGGACAAGAGCCAGTACCACAGACTTCTGGAGTTAGTGACACCTCTTATTGCCAGAAATGACACCAGGATGAGGAAGGCTGTCACTGCAGCAGAGCGTTTGAGACAGGTTGAAGCCACGCGGAAAGTCTCGGTCTTGGTCTTGGAAATGTAAACAAAGGCGGAAATTTGCAGGCGGAAACGATCCTGATCGTCTGACAAATTCATGCGATAAGTTCATGCGGAACGATGAAAAATCGACGGAAATCGCATTAATCGACGGAAAAAGTGCTAGTGTGACACCACCTTTACGCACGAGTTAACCAGCATCTTCACTTTTTCATCCCTCACGCTGGTAAACTCTGGAACGATCTTTCTTCATCTGTATTTCCTCCTGCCTACGACTTGAACTCATTCAAGAGGAAGGTATCAGGACACCTCTTCTCACGTAATTGACTGCTCTTTCAGGCACCCTCTTCGAATTCTTTATAGGAGCAGCGAGTAGCCGGCTTTTTTTATTGTTGTTTTTTTTTTGTGCTCTTGTGCTGTCTCCACTGTAAAAAAATTAAAAAAAGTGCAGTCAGCTTTATTCCTCTGATGATGTTGTAAAAAAATGCTTTTACTCTTTCATACTGCCTCATTTCGAGTACTGTCATTCCGTTTGGATTTCTGCAGCTGAGTCTCACTTAAAGCTGTTGAATAGAGTGTTCAACCAGATTAAATTTCTTCTTCCGAATCTCGAGATTAATCTTCGGCATCGTCGCTTGGTGGGATCATTGTCTTATTTTTTTCAAAATTGTGTCTAATATCGACCACCCATTGCACCGTCGTTTGCCTGCTCTCTCACAACCATCACGACACTCCTTGGAGCTAAATGACCGTTCCTTGTCTGTCGACCGATGTAATGCATCACAATTTTCCCGGTGTTTCATCCCAGTGACCGTCACTCTGTGGAATACACTTCCTAATGTGATTATTATTTCTAGTAATTGTGAAACATTTAAAATACATGTGACTGCCTGTCTTCTCTCTTAGCTCGCTACCTACTAAATTTTTCTCCATCTTCCTATTCTTTGCTTTCTCCTTCATTCTGTATTTCCCGATCTCGGTGAAGTGTCGTCCGCTGGGCCTTTTGGCTTATACCATTCGTGCTTTCCGGCGGGTCACCTTCATTGATTCATATAATAATAATAATAATAATAATAAAAACACGCCTCGGGGGAGGCGACGGTTGAATGTTGGCGTGGTTCGTGGCGTCCAGGAAGACGCATGTTCACGTCACGCCCGCCGCTACAAACAAGCTGACAATTTTTCAATCACCGCTGAGTGGCCACCCATCAACACGGACTCTTAGATTCTCTAAAAGAGGACCAAAGATGAGCTCTGGGGAGCAGCATGGGCCAAGCAGGATGGCACCACTATAAACACTTGCCTACGCCATAACGGGGTGGAGCTGACCATGAGGCCCACCAAGAAAGACTACCGGTGTGGTGTCATGAGACATCCCAAGATCGTGAGACATCCCATCCTGAATAGATACATGAATTTCGACACGGTACCGTGTCTTTTGTTGACTGCTTGTCGGGATCTGTCCCACCCAAGTTTATTTGTTATTATGAAAGCAAATGATGACGCATGTATGTATATAACTACGATATGAACAATCACTTCTTCTTGTGACCTGTTCCACTTTGCATCGCTTTTTAGGTCCTCCTTGGTACTTTTTTACACTTAGACGCTTCACCTAGTTACTCTTAGATAGTTAAGATTGGGTTCCGCGATGCGAAATTAAGGATGGGATGTCTTAGGACACCGGATGACAAATGACACCACACTGGCGCCAAAGGCGAAACGTAAAACAAAAGTATTCTAAGACGCTTTGGACTGTCACAACAACTATTTCCAAGGCCACAAAGATGATATGTCGGGTTCTCCAGAGTGTTCCTCACGCCCATGGTACAGAAGCTTTGTCACACTACCACCAGGGTCATAAAACTATAATGGAAATGCCCAACACAATGCCTACGAGTCATGTCGCATGCGTGTGATAGTGCATCGAAATGTCTATGAAGACTATACTACTAAGACTTTTCATGTAATCATCTCCCTTCCTCCTATTGGCTGTCCTCTACCTCTTGAAAAGCCACCGCAGTATTGCTTCCCGTACTGTCTTCTGTCAATATTGTCAAGCTAACTGCTCCTCCGTCGCCTTATTCTCAACTACTCTTTCGTCAGGTCACTCTAGGATCTCTAGGTCTTGTAGTCGTATATATTCAGAGGTGTTACCGGCTTCACTAACCTCCTACATCGTTCCCTTTTTAACCTTTCCTTCATCGTGTTCCCAAGCCTCCTATAGCACATCTACAGTTCATATCCTCACTCCCCCAACCCTTTAACTAACTTCTTTCATCGTTCCCTCTTCAACCTCTACTTCCTCGTGCTCCTCATCCTCTTAAAACACATCTACAGTTCGTATCCTCACTCCTCTAACCCTTTAACTAACTTCTTTCATCGTTCCCTCTTTAACCTCTACTTCCTCGTGCTCCTCAGCCTCTTAAAACACATCTACAGTTCTTATCCTCACTCCTCTAACCCTTTAACTAACTTCTTTCATCGTTCCCTCTTTAACCTCTACTTCCTCGTGCTCCTCAGCCTCTTAAAACACATCTACAGTTCTTATCCTCACTCCCCCAACCCTTAACTAACTTCTTTCATCGTTCCCTCTTCAACCTCTACTTCCTCGTGCTCCTCAGCCTCTTAAAACACATCTACAGTTCTTATCCTCACTCCTCTAACTAACCCTTTAACGACCTTCTTTCATCGTTCCCTCCTCAAACTCATCTTCCTCGTGTTCCTCAACCCCAAAACACATCAACAGTTCGAATCCTCACTTCTCATTTATCCTAAGTCATACGGATAAGCGCTTAGCTGGGTACAAAGAAAGGCATACGTTGTGGTTTCTGCTCTTCAATATTCCGTACCCTTCCCCCTCGGTTACTTTATCCGTGGGTTTGGTTCTTCTTCACTTCCTCATAATAGTGATCTACACTGCATATCTTATCACTTAGGTACTATTGTTCATTCATTGCCTTCCTTCCTTCTGTTCTTCCTTCCTTCCGTTCTTCCTTCCTTCTTTCTTTCCGTTCATTCTCTATTCCATCCGTTCTTCACATGCATATTCTATCAATTTCCTGACGCAGGCACTCTATCTCTCTCCCTTCCTTCATTTGTTATCTAAGGAACAGTTTCTTTGACTTTTAAACTTTTGGTGCGTGAAAGGGTTAACATTCCCGTTGCATAACACAAAGGCCATCTCTCTCTCTCTCTCTCTCTCTCTCTCTCTCTCTCTCTCTCTCTCTCTCTCTCTCTCTCTCTCTCTCTCTCTCTCTCTCTTATAAAACCCATCACCCAAGGTATTCGTAAGCCTAACACACACACACACACACACACACACACACACACACATACACACACTTTCCCCGACACAAGGTATTACAGAGCGCCTAGGCCATTATTTCACTCATGCCATATATACATACTTAACTGGACCTAATAACACATACACGCACTTAGAACACTCGCCATACCTTTCTCTATCCTTGTTATCAAATATAAATGGTGAACGATGAGTGATGGCGAGGATTTCCAACGATTACTTAAGAAAACTAAATCTCTTCATACACACATAACTACGGGAGGAAATGTCACAGAGAAGCTTAACACATTCACCATACCTTCCTATACCACTTTGAATGACGGCAAATACCGACGGACAAGTTATGGTGAGGATGTTGAACGATTAAGACAAGAGAAATGCAACGCTCGCTACGGACATAAACCAAGGGAGTCAATAACACAGGAGGGATGCTGTGAACCCATCCTCCTCCACCTTCGTAACGCGTGATGGCTGCCCAACAGTGAGTGAAAATGAAGATGTTCGTTGAAATGAGCAAATTACACAGCTACCATAGGAGAAAGTGACACATAGATGGGCTCAAAATATTCACCATACCTTCATCTATAGTCCTGACGGGCCGTGGAGAGTGATCGGTGACGGATGACGCAGATGACGAGCGATAAAGTTCACGACACTACACACGACACAACACACGCGGGAGAGACACCGCCGCCTTTCTCTCAATACGATCCGCTTCCCCCTACTTCCTCCCTTGTCTGGTCAAGAGCTGGTCAAGTGAAGGTCTTTAGTAAGTCGAATAGAAAAGCGGTGATAGTTTTAGCCAAGTATAAGATTAGATTCCAGTATAACAAAGCTCGCGCCTCCTTACTTATGCCTAACAGGTGTTCATGGGTATTTTTAAGGTACGATGTGAAGCTGATGAACCATAGTTTCTCTTAGTCTGTCCCCTTTGGGTTTTATTATTCTTAGTCAAGGCTTCAAAGGGTCGGCACGCAGCTCGACTCGCCTCAGTGCTGCCCTCTGGCGGTGCTGACGGGAGCCGAACCCCCGCCCATCTGCTGGCTGAAATGTTGCCACTCGGAGGTGCCGCCTGTATTTATAGCGAGGAGTGACGGGCCGCTGTTACGGGCCGGATTTATACATATTGGAATACTAAAGCTTGAGGGTAATGCATGCTCCCGTGGGGAAGGCTTAGGTCACCGATGCTGCCGTTGTGTGTGTGTGTGTGTGTGTGTGTTCCCCTCATCTCATCTCCCCCACAGAGCACAATTCAGCTCTTCCTCATCCCCCTCCACGTCAACCCACACGTCCACGCCCTTCCCACACACACAAGGCCTCCACACCCCCACACTGCTACCCACCAACGCATCCCCCCAACACTACCACCCCCACCCCCACACGCCTCCACAACTCACCCACACAGCTCAAGTGTACATATCCATCCGTCACAGCCCGGCATCGCCATATACTTCAGGCGGTAAATGTCCAGAGAGTTGCCCATCTCACCGCGGTACTTCTCACCCTAACCATGGGTTAGATCTCATAATTCTATGCATTTTGAACCCCATATATTTGCCTCGCAAATTGATAGAATCGCTGCTAGCGATTTTTGAAAAGTTAGTGTTTTGGTAATTATTGAAAATCACTCCGCGCCCCCAAAATACGATATTACGCCTCCATATTGTACTTAATTGGACGAAATACATGTCCCTTAACCATAATATGAAGGGGGAAAAACTTAAAGGCATATTATACATACGCGGGGTGTGTTTACATGGCGACGCCATTGCGATGTGAGCAGCGTTGACAACGATCCGGTTAGCGGTGGTACGCTAGGTTAGCGTTCGTACGCTTAATTAGCCATTAGCCCACGCATGTGAGACCAGGTCCACCACGCGTGGTTATTTTTTTTTAGAACACGCACCTTTACCCAAAGGCTTTTGTGAAGGTTTGGGCCGGGTATAGTATTAGGTAAAGGTGCGTGTTCTAAAAAAAAAAATAGCCACGCGTGGTGGACCTGTCTCACATGCGTGGGCTAATGCCTAACTAAGCGTACCATAGCTAACCAAGCGTACCATCGCTAACCGGATCGTTGGCAACACTGCTCATTTCCCAATATGGACGCCATCAAAACACATCGCGCGTACGTATAATATGCTTTTTCACTACCTTTACCACTTTTTGTTTACTTCTAAGTTTTTCCGCCTTCATATTATAGTTAAGGGACATGTATTTCGTCCCTTAAGTACAATATGGAGGCGTAATATCGTATTTTGGAGGCGGGGGAACAAAGTATCCCATTCCCCCCCCCCCGTGACGCCCCGAGGCGGCCGCAAAAAACTCACTAACTTTTCAAAAATCGCTAGCAGCGATTCTATCAGTTTGCGAGGCATGTATATGGGGTTCAAAATGCATAGAATTATGAGATCTAACCCATGGTTAGGGTGAGAAGTACCGCGGTGAGATGGGCAACTCTCTGGACATTTACCCTTCAGGCGCCAAATATGACAGTAGAATCTACTTACCGAAGAAGGGAGAACGTCGGGGCGGCACTCCACGTCAGCCGGGCAGCCCGTCAGGCGGCCAGACATGCTTGTTGCCAGCAACCTCACAGGCCCTGCAAGACAGACGTGTGGCGTTAAGTACCTCTCTCAGCTGATTACGAGCAACATCCCCGGGCACTTCGTCACTCCGGCTCCCCGCTTTTTTAACCCTTCGCCTCTCCAAACTGCGTCCTTCAAATACTTCTGATTATCGCCCTCCTGCCACGTCTCCTTCCCCTTGCAGCTGCCACCCACGAGTGTCCAGGGGCGGCAGCAGCCTGACAATTGGCTGAAGCATCGTCTGTTATCAGCAAACAAGACGCGACGCCCCGCAGAACACCCCACGGACGCCCCTCCCCGCCCACAGCCAACGCAACTTTTCATACCTGGACATAACTTCGCGCCACCTGATCGACGTGCGCCACAGATCTATCCACTACTGCGTCTGATAACTTGGGGAAGAAGACAGTGTGCAAGGGGGAGGGGAAGGAGGAGGAAGAGGAGGAAGAGGGAGATGAGGAGGAAGATGAGGAGGAAGAGCAGAAAGAGGTCGAAGAGAAGAGACGGAAGAAGAGAAGGTTAAGGAGGAAGAGAAAGAGGAGGACGAGGAGGAGGACGAAGAGTAGGAGGAGGAGAAAATTAAGTAAGTTGATTGATAGTTCAACAGAAACAGACACCTTGGTATGAGAGAGAGAGAGAGAGAGAGAGAGAGAGAGAGAGAGAGAGAGAGAGAGAGAGAGAGAGAGAGAGAGAGAGAGAGAGAGAGAGAGAGAGAGACGAGCGAAAGAGAGCGAGAGACATGCAGCAGGTGTTGGTGATGGTGATGGTAGTTGATGGTTTGTTTGGTGGTTATGGTATTTATGTCCTTTTGTTGTTGGTGGTGGTAGTGGTGATGGGGTGGTGACGCTGTTGTTGGTGGTGGTGGTGGTGGTCATCAGATAGGGAGTGTTTATTTAGTATATCTCCGCATCGGTCTTGGCTGAGGCGGAGGAGGAATACACAGGAGTACAAAGGAAAAGCAAACAGCAACAGACCTCTTGGTCCTAACTAGGCTGTTTGTTGTTGCTACCATCTACTCTAATCTACGAGTCAGAGACACAGGACAGCAAAGGTGAAGGCTTCTCCCCTCCCACCAGTCCCTCCAGCCGAGGCTGGCATGAAAAGGAAGAATACCATGTAGTACAGAAAAATTACAATGTTTATATGAATAGAAAGAAGATCATTCACAACGACTAAGCGGATGTTCCGGTTAGCTTCTAAATATTTGTCCAGTCGATTTTTGATCGTGCAAATAATTTCGCTTTCGACGACGTTTTGAGGCAGACCATTCCATACATTGATGACACGGTTGAAGAAGTGTTTTGATTCATTTGAGTTGAAACGCTTCCTTGTTATTTTGTATCCATTGTTTCTTGTTACACTTCATTGAGAGACTAAAATAATCATGAACATTAACGTTGTCGAAACCCTTGAACATTTTAAACACTTCTATAAGGTCACCTCCAGTGGTGGGCACCGATCACTTTTTTGCTGTTCCGATCCCCGATCATCCGATCAGTTTGGGCAGCTGATCCGATTCCGATCATCCGATCATTTTTAAGTACTGCTGTTCCGATCACCATTCCGATCATCCGATCGTTAAAGGTTATAATAATTACTATTATTTTTTTTAAATAATAATTACAAGAACCACCTATTTTAGGCGTTCTGTTAGAAATAGTTTCAAATAAGTAATAACTTAATTATTTGCTTATAAATATCTATATTTTTCCTCTTTCTTTTGGTATATAGGACATGGTGAAGAAAAATGTTGTCTTAACTTCTTATTTTAGGCATTTATTTAAGTCTACTCTTTTTATTCAATTTCTGAAAGTATTAAAAAAGAATTATGTTCGCTATTTTAACTTTTGTTTGAAGTTGATTTAGATTTTTGACAAACATTTTTCATCTTTTTAATATTCTATTATCGATATCTAGGAAATATTTTTTACTATTCTATAAAAAACGAGCGATAGTGATCATTAATCTCCTATCCTTCCTGATGAAATAGCTTTCTGAATAAAAGATATTGGTCCATAAATAAATTAGTTACAAGAAGAACATAAGCAATAAGGTTTTGATTTTAGCGAGCCGGTGTTGTGTCATCTGCCATCCACGTATCCTAAGACATCCCATCCTGATCTGCGCATGCGCGGAACCCGATGTTTACAAACACAGTGTTGATATCGTAGTTTGTCCAGGCAAGATGGCGGCAAGACAGCATGGCAGCTTTTATGGGAAAATGGCCAAATTCATGAATGACATGGACCCCATAATTCAGATAGCCTACCATTAAATGGAGAGATTCCGAGAAACATGACCATCAATCAGAAGAGAGTGTAGGTTATCTCATTTATCACATATACTGACATACAAGGGGTGTAGGTTATCTCATTTATCACATTTACCGACTTACAAGGCGTGTAGGTTATCTCATTTATCACATTTACCGACATACAAGGGGTGCAGGTTATCTCATTTATCACATTTACTGACATACAAGGTTTCAGGTTACCTCATTTATCACATTTACCAACATACAAGGGGTTTAGGTTATCTCATTTTTCACATTTACTGACATACAGGAGTAGGCGGTGGCTGAGTGATTAGCGTGCGGGGCCAGCATTCATCACGCCATGGACAATGTCGATTCGAATCCCCACGCTACCACCTGTGATTTTTTAGTCACCGCCGAGTGTCTTAAGACTATCCACAGGCTGTCCAGAAGACCACCTATCATCCCGGATTCTAGAAGAAACCGCACAAGCGAATCAAAAATGAGTTCCAGGGGGCAGCATGAGCCAAGCATAACTAGCGCCACTATAAAAATTGCCTGCGCCATGACCGACTTGGGCCGACCACCAGGCCCCTCATTTATCACATTTACCGACATACAAGGGGTGTAGGTCTACCGGAGAGCGCGTCAAATTTTGAATCAACTGGCGCATGACGTCATCAGGTGGAAGGTTGGTGGGTTCAGCCAGCTATGGTTTACGCCTCAGTAGCCAGCCGGAAGAGGTGGTGTACAGTTTGCTTGTTCTTGTCAAATCACAATGCCTTGCAGTTGTTAAGTATCTGGCTGCAAGTCTGTAAGTAGGCTATTTAACCCTCTAGAGAAAGCACCTTAGTGTGTCTAGGTCAGGGGTGTCCAAACTTTTTTTCACAGAGGGCCACATGCGGAAAATCTACGAAGAGTTAGGCCACTCAGTATATTTATGGATGGAGATAGATTTTAGAGTTTATAGTTTTACCGGAACTACCGCGTGTAGGTCAACTGGCCTCTTGCAGATTCCTTATTTTCTTATGTATGTATTTTTTTTAAGGAATGTAAGTAGATATAGGCAAGTGTACCTTTAAAGGCATCTATTTTCTATAATGTCTTATTTATGTATACAGGATAAACTATTGAATCCTATTGCAAGAGGATCGAGTAGTATCGTGCTCGGTAGAGAGAATTTGAATGTAAGCTTATAGTTTTCATTGTACGTATTATTATTACACAGCAAGATGTGAGCCGTTACAAAGGCAATCCCACGCTTACGACTGTGAGCCATAACAAAGGGACGTGCAGTCATTATTCTTAGATTTAATGTTTAGGCTCTCGCATTGTGGCCAAAAAGGTATTTAGCGTGTTTTGTATTTTTATACTGTGTCTAGAATATGCATATATAGACAATCAAATGAATTATAGTGAGTATAAGCAATAAACATTACCTAAAGATGTGTGTACGTAATTTCTTTGTGTGTTAAATTCACTACAGAAACCTATAGAAGATAAGATATTTGTCAATCAAAGACAAAGACAATGAAAGCCTGTTTAGATTCTATTTACGTTACCGCTCGACGTAAATACTTTCGATTTTATTTGCGTTACCGCTCGACGTGAATACTTCGTTTTCTGTTTCATCTCTCCTCGCTTCACCTGCTGACGTAATTTTCTGCGCGCTGGTTGACCGTGTCCTTTGATCCTGCTGCAGCCCACACCACACTGTCGTGGCGTCGTGTAACAAGTCCCGCCAAGCAAATAAAGCGACTTTGCGCCTGCGCGTCTCGTTCACGTTACCTTACCAGAATCAAATAAATTAACGATCATTAATTATCGCTTAATTTTATAAATAAAGGCGCTTACTTGAAGCAACGTGTATAAAAATAATTGTAAGAAGTCCGCAGTCACTTGTTGCCATGACAACGTTGACCACTTTCTTTTCTGTGATCGGAAGTTAGTTTGTGAAGTTCCGATCTCCACAGTCCGATTACCTTCTTCAAAGATGATCCATTCTTTGCATTCCGATCGCCAATTGCTGTTCCGATCAGATCGGAAGATCGGACGATCGAACTGATGATCGGAAGTGCCCAGCTCTGGTCACCTCTTAGCGTGCGATTTGGTAGGCTGAATAAGCTCAGTTCTTTGAGCCTCTCTTCGTACGGTTTGTTTCGCAGTCTAGGGATCATTTTAGTAGCTCGACGCTGCACCCTCTCGAGTTTATTTATATATTTTCTGTAGTAGGGAGACCAAAACTGAACGCAATACTCAAGATGTGGGCGAACTAACGAATTGTACAGTGTCAATATTACTTTTTCTGATTTATGTCCAAATGTACGACCAATACATCCGATCAGTTTGTTGGCAGTTTTTACTACTTCTGTGCAATGTTGACTCGGCTAAAGGTCGTTTGAAATTATTACTCCAAGATCTTTTTCTTTGCTGGCTTCAGAAAGTCGCATTCCGTTAATTTGATAATGAATACGATCGTTGTTGATTCTGATATGCATAACCTTGCACTTTTCAATATTGAAATCCATTTGCCATGTTCGTGCTCAACTACTTAAACGTTCGAGATCAGCTTGGAAGTGTTCTTTATCCGTTGTCGTAGTGACTCTGCTGGCTATTTTTGTGTTGTCGGCAAATTTCGATATTTTACACGATAGCCCCTCGTCAATGTCATTTACGTACACTAAAAACAGAACAGGTCCCAACACCGACCCCTGTGGAACACCGCTATTGACGTTTCGCCAGTCAGATGATATACCATTCATAACAACTCTCTGTTTACGGTCGGTAAGATAGCCTTTGAGCCACTTATGAATATTACCAGTTATACCATGAGCTTGCAATTTACTAAGGAGGCGGTTGTGAGGGACTTTGTCAAATGCTTTCTGAAAGTCCAAATATATAATGTCTACTGATTGGCTTTCATCGTACACATTAAGGATGTTGTTGAAGAAATCGAGAAGGTTAGTCAAACAGGAACGTTTGTTTCGAAAACCATGTTGCGAATCCTTAATTAGTCTGTTATCTTAAGAAAGCTTTACCATTTTTTCCGCGAATGATCGTCTCCAAAATTTTGCACACGATTGACGTTAGACTGATCGGTCGATAATTACCTGGATGTGACTTGTCGCCTCTTTTTTAAAGATAGGAGTTACGTTAGCGAGTTTCCATTCTAGTGGTACTTTTCCTGTGTTTAGCGACTTTGAGAATATGATCAAGAGGGGCTTGGTGATCTGATGTTTTGCCTCTTTAACCCTAGAAGGGTATTTCTGTGCCATTTGGAATCACACACTTGCGGGTTTATAATTTTCGCGCGCATTGTTCACACAGCAATGGGTATTTTGCAACATTTGATGTTTATGTCCTCTGTATTCCACTTGCTCTCGTAGGGGAAGGGTGTGCGTCAGTGCTCCACATTTGTTTCTAGGTATGGTAAGTAGTTGTGTATCCAACTGGCACAGGTATTGTTGCAACCCAACCCTTGTTATATGGGCTCGCCTGAGGTTACAAGGTAGCGTGTGCCGAAGCACGTAAGTTCTGGGATATTTAAAGATGTATAAACTAATATATTTATTTAAATAATAAATTGAAAGCGTCCAGAGACGCACGGTACTTCTTTCGCCTTGTATAGTGGCGCGAGTATTGTCACGATACTGACTCACGGCGTTATAACACAAACACAATAATATGAACACAATAATATGAGAAATGGAGACAGTAATCACTGTTCCTGTAATATACAATAGTACACAATAATAAATCCTAACAAATTCCTAACAATTCCTAATCTATGCCGCACTGGACCTTAATCTACACAGCTCACACTTCTACTCACGAACAATACAGAAGACAGCATCTTGGGTGAGGAGCAGGACTTGAACGTGACACGTTTCTTCTATCTTGTCTCTTCGTTTCTTGAGTTCTTCTTTCTTGAGCTCTTGTTTCTTGCGTTCTTCTTTCGTGAGTTTTGGCTTGAGTCCTTCTTCTTAAGTTCTTCTTTTGTGACTTCTGGCTTGAGTCCTTCTTTCTTGAATTCTTCTTTCGTGACTTTTGGCTTGAGTCCTTCTTTCTTGATTTCTTGTGTCTTGCTGCTTCTTGCCGCTTCTGCTTGTCGCGAGTGAGTGGAGCTTTGTTCTGTTCTTGTTCTGTAGCTGCTCTGGATCTGTTCTCTGGCTGATGCCCCCTATTTTATACGCAGTCTGCGACGAGGATGAGGGAGGAGCTCGAAGGGTGATTGTAGGACCTACGAGGTGTGGCCTAGATTACTGCTTGCCCTAGGTTTGGCGTTTGTCCTGGTGTAGGAGGGGCTCAGGTACCTTTCGCGTCTCGTGGGTGGGTCTTCTGTTTCAGTGAGTTCCCACGGGGCCTTGTGATTTGTTGCTACTGTACGCTCAGCTTTCGTAGGTTCTTCGGAGCCTTGTGATTGGCTTCTAACAGCGTGACGTAGCTGTGACACTCTCTGGCGTTTCTTCCGTGGGGCTGGAGGCTAATTAGTATGCCCGACACTGTAGGGGGAAAGGTCAGATGGGCGTTGTCTGTTCTCATTTTCCTCGCCTCGGAGTCAGGTGTCAGGTGTCGCTGATGACTAATGATGTGAGAGGTGTCACTTAAACTACATCTTTCTTGCTTCGGTGTAGAGTGGCGCTGATGATTAATGACTTCTCCTATCGCTACTGTTTGTAACGCATGGGCCCGCTAATAGGCCGCTAATTGTCTTAGCGAGAAGGGACAGGGCTGGCGGCTTGATGGTCCAACAATGTTTCCATACTCACTTCGTCCTCGGGGAGATAACGCCCGAGTCGCTGTGGTGGTGGGGCGCTGATGTTGGTGATAAAGGATGGCTGGCGACGAGGGACTGCTCCGCGTGGTATGTCGTAATTTGAGTTACCCGGATGGTTACCAAAGCTACCAAGAAGAGGGTTAGGGTTACCCGCAGGGTTACCACAGTATACCCGAATCGTTTTTAGATAAAAAAAAAAGTGTGAAGGAAAGGAGTCATATGTTTTGTTATGTTAGATCAATTGGCGCGAATTTTCCGAGTGTTGCAGTGAGTAAAAATTGCTGATCAGTAAACATGACCCATACACTAAACCAAGTTTTATATATTTTATACGTTTTGTTTTTTTTGTTTTTTGTTTTTTTGCGGGTTGAGTCATGGCCACAAAACGAACGCGACCAATTCCTGATGATGACATATGTAATATACTGAACTCCAGTGTGATGTCTCGGTCAGCAGACATCACACTGGAATCAATCACTGATGCTGGGAACTCCTCAGTGAGTGTTTGTGATGTCCCTCTCCCCCTCTAAGAATAACTGGTAAGTTAAAGTCAGATTTTTTATTTTGTTATTATAAAACATAGCTAGTAGAAGTCCGGGTCACTTATTTTTGTACCAGAGTACCATTTAAAATCAATAAAACGTGTCTTTATATTTTATGTTTATTTTTTCCTACAGTGAGGCCAATTGGAATCACCCACTTCTATTCATTCCAGGCACCATGATTGCTATGCAGCCCAGGGATGAGAGGCAGACTGGGGCATCTAACATCATTCTAGTTTAGTGTGGGCACATTTATTTATTTATTTACTTATTTATTTTGAAAAAAAATATATATATATATATATATATATATATATATATATATATATATATATATATATATATATATATATATATATATATATATATATATATATATATATATATATATATATTTTTTCAATGATCTAAAAGACAGATTTTTTTAATTTTTTTTTTTTAGTATAAAACATAGCCAGTATTACTCCGGAAAACTTTTTTTGTACCAGAATTTCATTAATCAATAAAACATGTCTTTATATTTTATTTATATTTTTTCCTACAGTGATTCCAATTGGCACACGTATACCCGGAACGTTAAAATTTTAGGGAATACCTTTCTAGGGTATAGAATACGCGGGGATATTTTATCTGGGCCGGGCGTTTTGTTTACTTTAATATTATCGATAATTTGTACTATATCACTTTCTACAATGTCGCTAATACTACTCAAGGATGTGTCATCAATATATCTAGGGGCTTCCGGTTGCCTTTCGGATAAGATTTTTTTTGCAAAAACGGAGTCAAAAAAATCATTCAATATATTAGCGATTTCTTTATCATCATTTGTGGATTCGCCATTTACAGTTGCTATTGGGCCAATACTAGGGGTGATAACTTTTTTATTTCTTGCGTAGGCAAAAATTCTTTGGGATTGGTTTTGTTGGTGCTTGCAATATGAAGCTCTAGGTTTCTTTTATTGAGAAGTGTGATTCTTTTTGATTCTCGGCGTAATCTTTGGAAATCAATTTTGTCTGTTTCATTATTTGTAATCAAGTATTTGCGACGCGCTCGATTTTTATTCTTAATTTGGCGTTTGAACATAAGAACATAAGAACATAAGAACGCAGGAGTCTGCAAGAGGCCGGTAGGCCTGTACGAGGCAGCTCCTTTGACCCTAAGCTCCCGTGTATCTAACCCCACCTAATATCGCTGTCCATGAATTTATCTAGTCTATTTTTGAATGTGACAATTGTATTGGCACTCACCACATGACTGCTAAGCCTATTCCACTCATCCACCACCCTGTTAGTAAACCAATTTTTGCCTATGTCCCTGTTGAATCTGAATTTATCCAGTTTAAACCCGTTACTTCGTGTCCTACCCGGTTCTCTTACCAACAAAACCTTATGAATGTCTCCCTTATTAAAGCCCTTCATCCATTTATAAACCTCGATCATGTCTCCACGCACCCTTCGCCTTTCTAGAGAATGCAAGTTTAACTGTTTGAGTATTTCCTCGTATGGCAAGTTTCTCAACCCCTGAATCATCTTAGTCATCCTCCTCTGCACCGATTCTAACATTTTGATATCCATTCTATAGTAGGGTGACCAGAACTGAACCGCATAGTCAAGATGAGGTCTAACTAATGCTAAATATAGTTTGAAGAAGACTTCGGGGCTTCTGTTGCTAACGCTCCTTGAAATAAATCCCAGTACCCTATTAGCTCGATTTCTAGCTTGAATGCATTGTGCCCTTGGACGGAGATCAGAGCTCACTAAGACCCCTAAATCCCTCTCACCCAGACCTACTTATGAGAGTGTCATTTAAGCAATAGTTATGTGAGGGTTGTTCCTACACTCAGAATACTGCACTTCCCTACATTGAACTCCATCTGCCATTTATCCGCCCAGTCATACAATCTGTTGAGTTCACCTTGGAGAATACTAGCGTCCTGATCCGACTCAATTACTCTACCGATCTTGGTATCATCTGCAAATTTACTAACATCACTACTAATTCCTGTGTCTAAGTCATTGATATAAATAATAAACAAAAGTGGACCTAATACCGAACCTTGGGACCCCACTCGTAACACATCCCCAGTCAGATCTTTTACCATTGATTTGCACTCTTTGCTTCCTATTGCTAAGCCACGCCTTGACCCAGTTCAAAACTTTACCCTCTACTCCGTGAGCCTGTAATTTAAGCAACAGTCGTTGGTGAGGAACTTTGTCAAACGCTTTACTAAAATCAAGATAGATTACATCATAATTTTCATCTCTGTCAACCGCCTCAAATACTTTATTGTAGAAGGACAAGAGATTGGTGAGGCATGACCTACCTTTTGTGAACCCATGCTGCGAGTCGTGAATTAAGCTATGTTTCTCTAAATGATCCCGAATGTTCCTGGCTATTATGGACTCCAGCATCTTCCCTATAACCGATGTTAAGCTAATTGGGCGATAGTTTGAAGCAACTGACCTGTCCCCCTTTTTAAAAATCGGCGTCACATTAGCTACTTTCCATAGGCTCGGCACATAGCCAGTATTTACCGACATCTTAAAGATGTCGGTTAGTGGGTCACTGATTATATCACCTAGCTCCTTTAATACCTTCGGAAATATCCCGTCAGGACCTGGCGACTTGTTCTTCTTAAGCTTATCTATCTCATCCTGAACTACTTGCCTGGTAATGATTATATCCCTCAATTTATCGCCATCCCCGCCCTCGTACACCTGAACTCTTTCCGGTATAGTCGTTCGATCCTCCTGTGTGAATACTGAAAGGAAGTAGTCGTTCAACAATGTGCTCATATTTTCGTAATTTTCTACTAGCTCCCCTGTGTTTGATTTCAGCGGTCCAATTTTCTCCCGTGTTTTTGTTCTATACATCTGAAAGAAGCCCTTAGGATTACTTTTCGCCTCATTTGCTACTTTGATCTCATAGTTCTTTTTTGCTATCCTGGTGTTTTTCTTAACTAATCTAGATAGTTCGACGTACCGGCCCCTGAGATGTGTTTCCCCATTCATTATTTTCTGATAAATTCCCTTCTTTAACCCAATCTCGTGTTTTAGTCCACGAGTCATCCACTTAGGATCATTGTTTTCTTTTCTAAGTGTTCGCTGTGGTATATGCTGTTCTTGCCCCTCTACTATTACTCTAACTAAATTATTGTAAGACATTTCTACCTGGTTCTCCTGGCTCTCCAATCCGCAGTTCTGGCCCTCATGAATCCCTAAATTATCCCAGTTTACCCCTTCAAGATGTCTTCGAAGCCCCTCGTAGTTTGCTCTTCTAAAATCTGGCACTAACACTGGGTTTGGATCGCGGGTTACCGCCCAGTCTAAGCTGATTTGAGTTGATTGTTCCACCACTTAGGCTTCCAGTTGGCTGCTGGTCGTCTTTTACGGAGTGGTACGCATAAATTCACGGCTCTACTTAAAGTTCCTGTGAATGTTTCCCAAGCTTTATTTATATGTGAGGCTGCAGAAATTTAGCTCCAGTCTGCATTCGTTAGTAAAATTCTTAGTTTGTCAAAATCCGCAGGTCGGTAATCAGGTATTCTTTTTTCACTCGTTTACATGTCCTCTTTGATTTTTATCTTAAACGAAATCATTCGATGATCGCTGTCGCTGAATTCTGTACCAACATTGAGATCATTAACTAGGCTTTCTTTAGTTGTGAGAACAAGATCGAGGATGTTATTTTCGCGAGTTGGTTTATGCACATGCAGATAAAGCGCACTTTCTAATGAGTTACTGTATAGATCGTGACCTGAGTGTATATTTAACGTGTCTCCCCAACTCTTTACTGGTAAGTTAATGTCTCCCATAATTACAGCTTCAAATTGATTGCATATGTTAGAAATTTGTTCGAACAGTTTTCTTTCTATTTGCATTGCATGGTTTGGAGGTCTATAAACAATGCCAACAACTAATTTACTTGAACGGTTTTTAATTTCTACGAAAACGGTGTCTATATTATTTATTATTTCTACACTGATAACACGTGGATATATCAGGAATATATAAGACGACGCCACCACCAACTCTGTTTTCTCTGTCGCAAAGAAAAATTGAATAGCCGGGTAAGTTAAATTCCTCAATAAAATCTCTGTTATTTGTATTTAACCGTGACTCCGCGACGGCGATAATGTGGAAGTTTTCCGTTGCAGCAAGTTCTTCCAGGTCTGTGAATTTATTTCGAATGCTGCGGGCGTTTACGTAACACGCGTTTATATGGTCATGGTGGGATTGGTTGGTGGTCCTTTGACTGTTTACGTGGCGTTCTCTGTCGGGGTTCGCTGTTATTTTTTTTTTTTTTTTTTGTGCTCTAAAAAGTGACACCTGCTCACTAAGGAGTCTTCCAAGTCGAGCCGCCCCGACGGGATTTAGGTGCACACCATCGCGTTCGTACAAGTCATTTGCACCATAGGAGTTATTCCAAAAGTTCACAAACTCGACATTTTCTTGAGCACATAATGACTTTAGTCGGTTGTTAGGGCTGAAAGCTTTACTGTAAAAGGCGTTACTTTCTCTCATCCACGGGAGGATACCAGATATCATTATGTTTGTTTTTTCCTTGAATTGTCGGATCAGTCTACGATACTTTTCCATTGATTCTTCTGAACGACTGGCCTTTACGTCGTTCGTTCCGACATGGATGACGAACAGTGAGTCTTGGTCTGAGCCGGTCATAGCATCGTCGCGCGCCGCAGTGATGCCATCTACAACTATACCGGGGAAACACGTGCGCTTACGTTTCTCATATGAAGCACGACCGCAAAATTCTGTTAACTGACCTCTGATCATGAAATCGCCAAGCAACCGGGTTTCGTGTTCCTCATCAACTTTCTCCTTTAAAATATCACATCGATTGAAGGTCGTGAGTTCCAACATTCTTCTTGGCGTATAAGGCCTGGCTCCATTCCTTACAGGAATGAAACCATCATCAGGTGCTTCGGTACTCGGATTTCTCGTGACTTGGGCATAGGTCGGTACGGTCGGGTTGGGCAAAGAAGGGGCAGTGTCGCTAGTCTGCGGCACAACTATGTTGGCTGCAACAAACTCCTTCAGGGATTCGTATTGTTTTTCTAAAATGTCATATTTCATTTTCAAATCGTCGTACTTACGGTCGCTAACGCAGAAGCGACAAGCAGAGGAGTTTCTAAAATACTTAGGAGCGAACTTCTCGCAACATACTTCGCAAGCTCTCAGGTTGGATGGCATATTGAGTTAGCAATTTCTTAACTGACAATGAAAGCAATTACAGCGCAGTTACTGTAAACTTAAGATTGTCACCATAATACAATTTAAAAAAGTTAAATGCATAGAAAAGAGATACTGCGGTTTCCCAGTGCCCCAGGAAAATAAAGGTAGAAAAACCCAGAAGATGGTCATTATGAGTGATGAGCGTTCGGATTTGAAGCTGGCAACCTTGTCAACACGCTCGAATTTGTCCTTGAGCTTTGTCCCAAAAAGACTGGGGCCGGCGTGGTTACCATCACCCACACTGGGCAGAGAGAAAGGAATCAGCCACCCAAGAGCATCACAACACGTATCCCCCTTAAAGCACGAGCCTTGCGGGCCCTGGACTAAGGCACCTGACACCAGGTGTGCTCCGAGGACTTCCGTAGGGGAAAAGAACACCGCCGCGAAGACTCCAAAGTGACTAGAACCTCCAGTGATAGTGATATAAACATCGGCAGAAGACTGAGACTAGTTGCTGGGTAGAATTCCTTTAGAGAGGAGGGAAAGGAAGGATGTGTCCTCAGAGAGAAAGGAGGGTGACAACCCTTGGATAGACTACCCAGAGGAAGGAAAAAAAAAGTAATAGTCCGGAGAGAAAGGAAGAAGTCCCTTGTAGTACCCTTTTACGACCAGCAGGGAATACGGTGATGGAGTTCTTACACACTCCAACCACAGAGGGAATGGAGGAGGAGGAGGAGGAGGAGGAGGAGGAGAGAGAAGATATGGATTTGGGACATAATGAGGGAAGAAAAATGACTTGGCAGCGATGGTGGCGGAGGAGGAGGAGGAGGAGGTGGAAAACGGGAAGAAGGAAGGAAGGAAGCGCTGGAGAGAAGAGAGAAGGAGGGGGAAGAAGAAAAAGTACATGAAGAGGATGAAGGGAAAGACAGAGTAGAAGAAGAGGAGGAGGAGGAGGAGGGAAAAAAAGATGAGGAGGAAGAAGAGAAGGAGAGAAATAAAAAAGAAGACCAACGAAAACAAGAAGTAGAAATAAAAGAAGAAGAAGAAGAAGACAATATGTGTAAAAAACGTTAAGTAGGAAAGAGGAAGAGGAAAGAAAAAAATAAAAATAAATGGGAAAAAGAGAAACTTAGGAGGAGGAAGGGAGGAGGAGGACGAGCAGGAGGAGGACGAGGAGGAGGAGGAGGAGGAGGAACACAAATGGAACACAAAGGAATAACAAACAACAGCAGACCTGGTGATCCTGACGAGGCTGTTTGTGCCAAGCTACACTAACTATCTAATATGTATATATATATATATATATATATATCTATATATATATCTATATATATATATATATATATATATATATATATATATATATATATATATATATATATATATATATATATATATATATATATATATATAGTAGGAGTAGGTAGGAAGACACCTACCGAACGGGCGCAAGCCACTCCCGGTGAGGTATATATGGGAGGTGAGAAGGGAGCTGAAGCCCTCCAAAGACCCTTCCCATGTCCTCACTAACCGTGTCCCTATTGTCTCACCAACACCGGAGAGTAGTTCAGCATGCTCTCTAAAGACAGATCCTCTCTTTATCCACACCACACTACATTCACACAACATATACACCATTTCCCAAAATTAAAATTTCAAAATGGCGCACCTACACCAAGCCTTGGAGTCCTAGCCTGGGGGGGGACCACAAATTCCCCCAGGGAGGACTCCCCTTCTGGCTGCAGACCCGAGAGGTGTCTTGATAACTCCTCGAACCTCTTTCTTCTCAATTTCTGCAACATTCGCGGTCTTCGCTCTAATTTTCATTCTGTGGAACATCATCTCTCCTACTCTAAACCTCACCTCTTCCTTACCGAAACACAGGTTTCTGAGGCCACTGACAGCAATCTCTACTCTGTTCTCTCCCACTATCTCTATCCTAAATTTCAATCCAAAGCTGGATGTTGCGCCTACGTGCGCAACGACATCACTTGCTCTCGTGCCCACGACCTTGACTCTTCTGAATTTTCCACCATCTGGCTAAGACTTCATTGTCATTCTATTACTAAATACTTCTGTGCCGTTTATCTCTCACCTAACTCGACCAACTATGTAAAATTCTTTGACTATTTGAATTCAAAAGTGGAGCACATCCTGACCCACTCTCCCTTCGCTGAAATCTCCATCCTAGGATATTTCAATGTCCACCACCAGCTTTGGCTTTCATCCTCTTTCACTGACCATCCTGGTGAACAAGCCTACAACTTTGCTATCCTCAACGACCTAGAACAGTTGGTCCAGCACCTTACACGTATTCCCGACCGTCTTGGAGACCGGCCCAACATTCTAGACCTCTTCCTTACCTCAAACCCTTCTGCTTATTCTGTCAAACTGTTCTCTCCGTTGGGCTCCTCCGATCACAATCTTATTTCTGCATCCTGTCCTATCGCTCCTGTACACCCTCTGGACCCACCGAAGAGGCGATGCTTCTGGCATTTTGCTTCAGCTCGGTGGGACGACCTGAGGATGTACTTTTCCGATTTCCCGTGGAATGATTATTGCTTCCAGGATAGAGACCCCTCTGTGTGTGCTCAGCGCATCACAGAGGTGATTGTCTCTGGAATGGAGGCATACATTCCTCGTTCTTTCTCAACTCCTCACGCTAAAAAGCCTTGGTTTAATCACGCTTGTTCTCGTGCTGTCAATGATAGAGAGGTAGCTCACAAAAGGTACCAGAGCCTTCAAACTAATGCTAATAATGAACTTTACATTTCTGCCCGAAATCGTGCCAAATCTATTCTCCGACTAACCAAAAATTCTTTCATTAATAGAAAATGCCAAAACCTTGCTTTCTCTAACTCTTCCCGTGACTTCTGGCATCAGATTCTAGCCAAAAACATCTCCTCCAACTTCACTTCTTCATCTTTCCCTCCACTCCTCAGTCCTGACGGCAACACTGCCGTCTCATCAATCTCTATGGCTGAACTCTTCTCTCAAACTTTTTTCTAAAAACTCCACTCTGGACGATTCTGGGCATATTCCTCCTACTCGTCCCCCCTCTGACTCCTTTATGCTTGTTATAAAGATTCTTCAAAATGATGTTTTCTATGCCCTCTCTGGCCTCAATCCTCAGAAGGCTTATGGACCTGATGGAGTGCCTCCTATTGTCCTTAAAAACTGTGCCTCCGTGCTGTCACCCTGCCTGGTCAAACTTTTTCGCCTCTGCCTGTCAACATCTACCTTTCCTTCTTGCTGGAAGTATGCCTTCATACGGCCTGTACCTAAGAAGGGTGACCGCTCCAATCCCTCAAACTACCGTCCTATAGCTTTACTTTCTTGTCTATCTAATGCTTTTTGAATCAATCATTAACCGGAAGATTCAAAAGCACCTTTCCACTTCTGACCTTCTATCTGATCGCCAGTATGGGTTCCGCAAGGGGCGTTCTTCTGGTGATCTCCTAATTCTTAACTGACTCTTGGTCATCTTCTCTTAGCCGTTTCGGTGAAACTTTTGCTATTGCGCTGGACATATCAAAAGCTTTTGATAGGGTCTGGCACAAATTTTTGCTTTCCAAACTACCCTCCTACGGTTTCTATCCTTCTCTCTGTACCTTTATCACCAGTTTCCTTTCTGACCGTTCTATTTCTGCCGTGGTAGACGGTCACTTTTCTTCTCCTAAATCTATTAACAGTGGTGTCCCACAGGGTTCTGTCCTATCTCCCACTCTTTTTCTGTTGTTCATTGATGATCTTCTTTCCAAAACGAACTGTCCTATCCATTCCTACGCCGATGATTCCACTCTGCATTACTCAACTTCTTTTAATAGAAGACCCACCCTACAGGAACTTAACGACTCAAGGCTGGAGGCTGCAGAACGCTTAGCCTCAGACCTTACTATTATTTCCGATTGGGGCAAGAAGAACCTGGTGTCCTTCAACGCCTCAAAAACACAGTTTCTCCACCTATCCACTCGACAAAATCTTCCAAACAACTATCCCCTATTCTTTGACAACACCCAGCTATCACCTTCCTCAACACTAAACATCCTCGGTCTATCCTTAACTCAAAATCTCAACTGGAAACTTCATATCTCATCTCTTACTAAATCAGCTTCCTCGAGGCTGGGCGTTCTGTACCGTCTCCGCCAGTTCTTCTCCCCTGCACAGTTGCTGTCCATATACAGGGGCCTTGTCCGCCCTCGTATGGAGTATGCATCTCATGTGTGGGGGGGCTCCACTCACACAGCTCTTCTGGACAGAGTGGAGGCTAAGGCTCTTCGTCTCATCAGCTCTCCTCCTCATATTGATAGGCTTCTACCTCTTAAATTCCGCCGCATTGTTGCCTCTCTTTCTATCTTCTATCGATATTTCCACGCTGACTGCTCTTCTGAACTGCTAACTGCATGCCTCCCCCCCTCCCGCGGCCCCGCTGCACTCGACTTTCTACTCATGCTCATCCCTATACTGTCCAAACCCCTTATGCAAGAGTTAACCAGCATCTTCACTCTTTCATCCCTCACGCTGGTAAACTCTGGAACAATCTTCCTTCATCTGTATTTCCTCCTGCCTACGACTTGAACTCTTTCAAGAGGAGGGTATCAGGACACCTCTCCTCCCGTATTTGTTCTTGCTTTCGGCCACCTCTTTTGTTTCTTTTTTAGGAGCAAAGAGTAGCGGGCTTTTTTTTATTATTGTTTTATTTTTTTGTGTGCCCTTGAGCTGCCTCCTTTGTTGTAAAAAAAAAAATATATATATATATATATATATATATATATATATATATATATATATATATATATATATATATATATATATATATATATATATATATATATATATATATATATATATATATATATATATATATATATATATATATATATATATATATATATATATATATATATATATATATATATATATATATATATATATATATATATATATATATATATATATATATATATATATATATATGTTGGGACCCAGAATATGGACAAACAGAAGACGACCATAGCAGCACAGTTAATTAATGGTGACCCCAATCAGAGACAAATACCGAGTGGAGATATGGAGACAAGAATTGAAAATATGATAGGAGAGGGAAGGAAAGTAATTAGTCAGATATACTAAGTTGTAAACATCTGATAAGCACTAACACTACTGAGAGGTTATGGAAAATACCCAGACCCACATACAGAAAACAGATACCCAGTAGGCGTGGTCAGGAAGTGTGGATAACCATTCAAGAGGACTCTAACATGTCACGTGAGGTGTGACGAAATGCTATAAGCGAATAACTGAAAAGAGAAGTCACTGTGGGAGTGTCTTAAGAGTGAAATCACAAATAGTAGGAGAAGTAAACAATATAACATAATGAGCGAGCCAATGGTTGTTGACAGGAAGTATTGGCTTCTAGTTATGTAGAAAATGAAGGCGTGTCAAAGATGTAGTTCCGCCTCAAGCAAGGAAAAATGTGACCTAGACAACAGTGATATGGGCAGACCGAGCCTTGCACTCGCTTCAAGCAGACTTGCTACTCACTCAGCTGAGAATGGCTGTTGTGATCTTAATCGTGAGTAGAAATTCGAGAATCTATGGGAAACCGATTGTTTTGTCCTGGAGATTATAATGTAGGAGATGTGTTGTAGGATTGTGAGTGGGACAGGATTGTGATTATTTGTTTGCGATGTAAAGCAAAGGTAGAAACCATTGGGTGTGGTATAATTTGGTGCTTCCGTGAAATTGTAGTAGATTATACTATAGGAATGTGTTATCAGGATGTGAGGAGAGTATTTAAATATTGTGATGTAAGCAGAGAGAAACAAACCACTGCTTGTGGAATGACGAGTGTTATTATTATTGGCAACAACTGAGCACAAATTGTAGTATTATGTTTAAGACATGTCGTTTGTCATATGTTGTATCCATTGCTGAATATGCCAGCGTTATGATCGTCTGAACATAGAATATTGCGTAAGGCAATTACTTTCATTTAATTTTAAATAAATGTATATTTTCTTTTTCCCTTGTTTATCCCCGAACACCAGTCTCCAATAACAACTTAAGCCGGATCACGCTACCAGGGATACGAGACGGTGAGATCATTTATGGAGTAGTTAATGAGTGAAAAAAGAGTTGTTTTAATACAAGCTAATGCAAATTAAAAAAAAAAAAAATTAAAATACAAGGAAAGAAGGATCCAATATATATATATATATATATATATATATATATATATATATATATATATATATATATATATATATATATATATATATATATATATATATATATATATATATATATATATATATATATATATATATATATATATATATATATATATATATATATATATATATATATATATATATATATATATATATATATATATATATATATATATATATATATATATATATATATATATATATATATATATATATATATATATATATATATATATATATATATATATATATATATATATATATATTTTTTTTTACAACAAAGGAGGCAGCTCAAGGGCACAAAAAAGGAAACAATAATAAAAAAAAAAAGCCCGCTACTCGCTGCTCTAAAAAAAGAATCATAAGAGGTGGCCGAAAGAGAGGTCAACTTCGGGAGGAGAGGTGTCCTGACACCCTTCTCTTGAAAAAGTTCAAGTCGTAGGCAGGAGGAAATACAGATGAAGGAAGACTGTTCCAGATTTTACAAGCGTGAGGGATGAAAGAGTGAAGATGCTGGTTAACTCTTGCATAAGGGTTTTGGACAGCATAGGGATGAGCATGAGTAGAAAGTCGTGTGCAGCGGTGCCGCGGGAGGGGGGGAGGCATGCAGTTAGCAAGTTCAGAAGAGCAGTCGGCGTGGAAATATCGATAGAAGATGGAAAGAGAGGCAACATCGCGACGGAATTTAAGAGGTAGAAGACTATCAGTAGGAGGAGGAGAGCTGATGAGACGAAGAGCCTTAGACTCCACTCTGTCCAGAAGAGCTGTGTGAGTGGAAGCCCCCCACACGTGAGATGCATACTCCATACGAGGGCGGACAAGGCCCCTGTATATGGATAGCAACTTCGCGGGGGAGAAGAACTGGCGGAGACAATACAGAACGCCCAGCCTCGGGGAAGCTGATTTAGCGAGAGAGGAAATGTGAAGTTTCCAATTGAGATTTTGAGTTAAGGATAGACCGAGGATGTTTAGTGTTGAAGACGGTGACAGCTGAGTGTTGTCGAAGAAGAGGGGATAGGTGTTTGGAAGATTGTGTCGAGTTGATAGGTGGATAAACTGTTTTTGAGTTTTTGAGGCATTGAAGGACACATTGTTCCTTCTGTCCCATTCGGAAATGATAGCAAGGTCTGAGGTTAAGCAATAGAAGCCCCGAAGTCTTCCTCAAACTATATTTAGCATTAGTTAGACCTCATCTTGACTATGCGGTTCAGTTCTGGTCACCCTACTATAGAATGGATATCAAAATGTTAGAATCGGTGCAGAGGAGGATGACTAAGATGATTCAGGGGTTGAGAAACTTGCCATACGAGGAAAGACTCAAACAGTTAAACTTGCATTCTCTAGAAAGGCGAAGGGTGCGTGGAGACATGATCGAGGTTTATAAATGGATGAAGGGCTTTAATAAGGGAGACATTCATAAGGTTTTGTTGGTAAGAGAACCGGGTAGGACACGAAGTAACGGGTTTAAACTGGATAAATTCAGATTTAACAGGGACATAGGCAAAAATTGGTTTACTAACAGGGTGGTGGATGAGTGGAATAGGCTTAGCAGTCATCTGGTGAGTGCCAATACAATTGTCACATTCAAAAATAGACTAGATAAATTCATGGACAGCGATATTAGGTGGGGTTAGATACACGGGAGCTTAGGGTCAAAGGAGCTGCCTCGTACAGGCCTACCGGCCTCTTGCAGACTCCTGCGTTCTTATGTTCTTATGTTCTTAAGCGTTCTGCAGCCTCCAGTCTGGAGTCATGTACTTCCTGTTGAGAGGGTCTTCTATTGAAAGAAGTTGAATAATGCAGAGTGGAGTCATTGGCGTATGAGTGGAAAGGACAGTTTGTTATGGCAAGAAGATCATTGATGAATAACAGGAAGAGAGTGTGTGATAGGACAGAGCCCTGTGGAACACTACTGTTGGTAGGTTTAGGGGAAGAACAGTGACCGTCTACCACCGCAGAGATAGAATGGCCGGAAAGGAAACTGGAGATAAAGGAACAGAGAGAGGGATAGAATCCGAAAGAGGGCAGTTTAGAAAGCAAAGACTGGTGCCAGACTCTATCGAAGGCTTTCGATATGTCTTGCGCAAAAGAGAAAGTTTCACCGAAACTGCTAAGAGAGGATGACCAAGAGTCAATTAATAGAGCAAGAAGATCGCCAGTAGAAAGCCCCTTGCGGAATCTATACTGAGGATCAGATAGAAGATTAGAAGTGAAAAGGTGCTTTTGAATCTTCCGGTTAAGGATTGATTCAAAAGCTTTAGATAGACATGAGAGTAAGGCTATTGGGCGGTAGTTTGAGGGATTCGAGCGGTCACCCTTCTTAGGCACAGGCTGTACAAAGCCATACTTCCAGCAGGAAGGAAAGATAGATATATCTTTCGAAAGAGTTTGACTAGGCAGGGTGTCAGCACAGAAGCACAGTTTTTAAGGACAATAGGAGGCACTCCATCAGGTCCATAAGCCTTCTGAGAGTTGAGGCCAGAGAGGGCATAGAAAACATCATTAGGAAGAATCTTAATAACAGGGATAAAGGAGTCAGAGTGGGGATGAGTAGGAGGAATATGCCCAGAATCGTCCAAGGTGGAGTTCTTACAGAAAGTTTGAGCGAAGAGTTCAGCCTTAGAGACAGATGAGACGGCAGTGCTGCCGTGAGTGTTAAGGAGAGGAGGGAAAGAGGAAGAAGTGAAATTGGAGGAGATATTTTTGGCTAGATGCCAGAAGTCACGAGAAGAATTAGAAGAAGCAAGGAGTGACATTTTCTATTTATAAAAGAAGTTTTGGTAAGTCGGAGAATAGATTTGGCACGATTCCGGTCTGAAATGTATAGATCAAAGTTAGTGGGAGTTCGAAGGCTCTGGAACCTTTTGTGAGCTGCCTCTCTATCTTTAATAGCACGAGAACAAGTGTGATTAAACCAAGGCTTTTTAGCATGAGGAGAGAAAGTACGTGGAATGTATGCCTCCATTCCAGAGACAATCACCTCTGTGAAGCGCAACGCACACACAGAGGGGTCTCTATCCTGGAAGCAGTAATCATTCCACGGGAAATCGGAAAAGTACATCCTCGGATAAGTACATACTCGGATATATATATATATATATATATATATATATATATATATATATATATATATATATATATATATATATATATATATATATATATATATATACATATATATATATATATATATATATATATATATATATATATATAGATATATATATATATATATATATATATATATATATATATATATATATAAGCTGGAAATGGAAGCAAATGGGAAAAAGTAAGGAAAACATTTTGTGGTTGAACTACATTAAAAGAAAAACAAGACAAAAAAATATGAAATGTAAACAATTCTCTTAGGTAAGGTTAGAAGGAAAATAAGAAGGAACGATTGGGGAAAGGAAGGAGAGGAATGGAATGGGAGCGAAAAGAGGGAAAGGTAGACAGGAGAATTTTGGATGCCGCTTAAGAATGCAAAGGAAAAACGAAAAGCTGGGAGAAAGGGAATAATGGAAGAGAGAGAGAGTAACAATTAATATTTCGTAATATTAAACCAGATTATATAGAATGAGAGAGAGAGAGAGAGAGAGAGAGAGAGTATGACAATAGAGATGGGTAAGAGTAAAGAAAATTGGAGGAGAAATAAAGGCCAAGAGAAAGGGGGCGAGGGGAAGAGAGGGAGAGAAATAATTATTCGGCGATGGAAAAAAAGTAACGAACCAGAGAAATACTCGGGGGATTTGGCGCGCCATGACACCCTTGTGATTGGCGTTCAAAAGTGTTTGTTTGTTTGTTTGTTTGGCTGAATACCCATACGTAAGGAAGGCTAATGGAAAAATAATTCAATGGGTGCTAATGGAAGGGAGGCGAGGGATGGTTGTGAGACGGAGAGAAAGGCACGGGGAGGGAGGGCAGTTAGGGCTGGGAATACAACTTTTCTCTATTTTTTCCTATGTATGGACAGATGATATCATGATGAAGCACGATGCTGCCCTAAAGAAGTAAATAACAATAGATTAATGGTGATAATAATAGTAAATAATTATAAAAATAATGATAATAATAACAGTAATGATAGAAAACCCAAAGAAAATAATGATGTGAGCTGTTGAACTTAAATAATAAATACGAATTAGTTATGAAAGGAAATTAAAAAGAAACTAGAGGAGATCATGTAAAAACGGAAACGGAAAAAATGAAGAAAGTAAAATATACAAGAGTAAAAGTTTGAAAAAAAATTAGAAAAGGGATAAATTAAAAAGTAAAATAAATATTAAACATAAAAAATCAAAACAAGAACCTAAAATTAGAAACACGAAAATAAGAAAAAAATAAGAGGAGAAAGATGAGTAAAATTAATGGTAGAAAAAAAGGTTCAGAAGTACCAAAAAAAAGTTGCAAATATAAACCGCATGTATATTTTTTTTATGGATAACTTGATTAGAATGGAATGGAGATTTAATTGCCACGTTCCCTCCTGACCTCCTCCCTCCTTCGTCCCTCTCTTTCCTTCCTTCCGTCTCTCTCACATCTATTATCTCTCTCTCTCTCTCTCTCTCTCTCTCTCTCTCTCTCTCTCTCTCTCTCTCTCTGTCACTTTTTTCTCAGCTCTTCTTTTTTTCAGTTTCTTGCCTTCTTGATTCATTTTACGATTTCTTCTTCGTATCATTGTTTCATTAGTTTATTTCCTCTTTTTTTTGTACAAGTGTTCCTTTTTTATCTTTCCTTCCCTGCTACTACTACTACTACTACTGTTACTACTACTATTACTACAATTGTTTTCTTAAATCCCTTCCAAGCCTTGCGTTTCCTGCTCTTTCTCGTTTTCTCTCATTTTTCTTTCTCTTTTTTCCTGACCCCTAATTGTTGCTTCACCCTTCCTTCCTTCTTTTATTTCTTTATCTTTTCATATTCATTCCTTTCAATTATTTTTCTTTCCCATTCCTCTTTTGCCTCTTTTCTTTCTTTCCCATCTCTTCGTTTAACAACATTCCTTTCATCACCTCTCACTACCTTCACACGTCTCTTTACTTCTCACGCTATGCATTTTCTTCCTCATTTATCTTTCTCTTCCCCCACTGTTCTTAATCCTTTTCCTTTTGCCTTGTTTATCTCTAAGACTTCCATGAGGTTTTATGCCCGTCCTTTCATCTTACCCTCTCTTCTTTCTCTCCCTCACACACACACACACACACACACACACACACACACACACACACACACACACACACACACACACACACACACACCAAGTAAGTTCACTCCTTCCTTCCCCTCACACTAATATCACACCAAACACACACTCCAGCACACCTCCTCACACTTCACCGCCAGCAATTATCAACCCTAACCCAGATACGCGGACAGAAGCTGACGTTGCTGCCTTCCCCTCACACATTTACCTAACGCCGCTCCCTGCCTACCTGTAAGCCATCATCTATCCCTCCCACCTGCCCCGTCCTGCTCCTCCCCATCCTCACGCCACACCATCACCACACCAGGCACACGCACTGCCATCTTATTAATTAACACGTCCATCTGCACCACGCCACTGTTACTTAGCCGGTTTGTTAGTTAGTTGGTTGGTGGGTTAGTCAGTTAATCAGTTAGTTGGGTAATTAATTAGTTAGTTAGTTGGTAATTTAGTTAGCTCGTAAGATAGTTAGTTGGTTATTTATTTATATGACTAATAGTTAGTTAGTTGGTTGGTTGGTTGGTTAGTTAGTTCTGGATCTGGATCTGGATAATAATGCGCAGGGCACTAAAGAAGTGCATAACACGCATATTGTTGGCGGTTGGGGGGACGGGGAAGCCGAGTGTGCAGGGTATGGAAGTGAATCAAGTGTAATTGTTAGTGTTGGTGTGTTGTGGTGACAAGTGAGTGTGTATTGTTTTTTGAATGAGTCTATTGCACCGCAGTCTAAAATCTGTTGAGGGAGGCTGTTCCAGTCATGTATGGTGCGTGGAAAGTATGAGTGCTTGTATGCGTCAGTGTTAGTGTGATATGTTTGGTATTTATGGATGTGTGTGTTACGAGTACGTTGACTGTTTGCGTTGTGTAGGTATGTTTGTGGGTCAATGTCAATGTGAGTGTTTGTGATCTTGTACATAAGTGTAAGTCTGTGTGCTTGTCTGTTATGTGAAGAGGGTCCATGTTTATCTGTTGTTTGATCAGTGTTGTGATGCCAGGCGTTCGAGTGTAATTGTTTGTAATGAACCTAGCCGCCTTGGTGTTGATTTGTTCTAACCTATCAATGTTTCTGTGTGTGAGGATCGCACACCGTGGAGCAATTGTCCAGTGTTGGTCTCACAAGTGTGTCATAAGCTATGTGTTTAATGTCAGGTGTGCAGTTATGTAAATTCCTCTGATATGGTCTATGTGGGTGCTGAATTTCAAGTTAGCTGAGAGATGGATACCAAGGTACTTGTGTGTGTGTGAACTGATTCTAAATCTGAATTGTGGAGTGTAAGTGTGATGGATGGGGTTGTGCGCTCTGGTGAATCTTAATAGTTTGCATTTGTCTGGTCGGAAGTGCATCTGCCAGGTGCGCTCCCACCGCTCGAGGGCGTCCAAGTCGTTTTGTAGTAGTCTGCAGTCGTCAGTAGTCTTTACTGCTCTAAACAGTAAACTATCGTCGGCAAATAGTCTAGTGGAAGAGTTAGGCGTTGAGAGTGGAAGATCGTTAATGTACAGGAGGAAAAGAAGAGGGCCTAGAACGGTGCCTTGTGGGACACCTGAAGAAACAGGGACAGTGTCAGATGAAGATCCGTCAAGAAGAACACGTTGAGTCCGGTTAGTAAGAAATGCAGTGATCCAGTGAAGAATAGGTCCTGAAATACCGTAGTATTTCAATTTTAATGTCAGTCTTTTGTGCGGGACTTTGTCGAAGGCTTTGGCAAAATCTAAAACAATAGTGTCAACTTGTTTAATGTCACGTCGGTCAAGTAGCCTCGTAATGTCGTGATATGTAGTAATGAGTTGCGATTCACATGAGCGTTTAGGTCGAAAGCCGTGTTGTGAGTCAGTAAGGATGTTGTTTGCGTCAAGGTGATTCATTATGTGTTTGTGTATTATGTGTTCGAAAATTTTACATGGAATCGATGTTAGTGAGATGGGGCGATAATTGGCTGGGTCAGTCCGGTCACCTGTCTTGAATAAAGGATTAATGTTTGCCAAAAGCCAGTCAGAGGGCAATGAGGTGGATGATAGTGATTGGGTGAATATGGCCTGAAGGATGGGGGCAAGGATGGGGGCAAAGGATTTAAGGATGAAGGCGGGAATGTTGTCTTGGCCAGTGGATTAGTTGTGTGGCGTTAGTTAGGCTTGCTTGCTTATAAATGAAATAGAAAAAAATTGGAATAAAGCAAAAGGAAAGCAATTTTACAGACTGACAACAAAAATGCACAATACATAGCCTACTGCAGACGAGTAATAATTCATGATCATTCATCCGTGTAATACCCCCCCCTCTCACACACACACACACACACACACACACCTCACTCACCCTTCCTCCACCTCCAACACACCCTCACACCCTGTACCCACCCTTTGTCCATTCCAACACACGCTGTGCCCATCCCTGCCTCCCCAAACACACCCACACACCCTATACCCACCTTCATCACCTTATACCCACCCTTCCTCCACCCGAAGCACACCCACACACCCTATACCCACCTTCATCACCTTATACCCACCCTTCCTCCACCCGAAGCACACCCACACACCCTATACCCACCTTCATCACCTTATACCCACCCTTCCTCCACCGAAACACACCCCACACCTAAACCCACCTTCATCACCTTATACCCACCCTTCTTCCAGAAACACCCACACACCCTATACCCCCCTCCCCCCCTCCACTCACCCACAACGCTGAGCCTGAAGCGGCGGAATATCTTGGGCTGCGTGGACACCTGGCACTCGTAGAGGCCGGAGTCGGTGATGGCGGGCCGGTCCACCTCCAGGCTCCAGAAGGGCGAGCCGGGCAGGTGCAGCGCGCGGAACCTCGTGTCCGTCGTGTACGTGAAGTTACCTGTGGTCAGCACGTGCAGGTCCTGGCGCCTGATCCACGGCACCTGGGGGGAGAACACCTGTTGTAGTGCGGGAGAAATGTGTGTTTTGTTTTGTTCTTGTAATGGTTGATGAGGTGCCGGGTTTTAATTAAGGGATGAAATTATTAGAGGAACATCAGGTGCTTTTGTCTGATTCGTAACACCTGGGAAGGAAGAATATCTGGTTGTGTGTACGAGGGGAGTAATTTTGTTTGAAGTGTTTGTAAGGTTATAAGGGCCGCATTATTATGTGTGTCGGCAGTGTTGGCAAGCCTGTGAATGATGTGTCTCCTTGGTGGCAGTGATCATGCAGGCGTGGGGCTTACAAGTCATCATGATGGCGTACACTGGCAGAGGCTCCCAACTTTTTTTTCAGGCGACCCCAATCATGCACCTCTAGACATGACTGCGACCCCACTAGTTTAGTTGTATATGTGTTATAATTTATTATTATTATTATTTATTTTTAGGTCTTGGTGACCCAAGAAAACGCCTGGGGACCCCACTTGGGACCGCGACCCCAGGGTTGGGAAAGAGGAGTGTACAGTGATCCCCGCGGCGCCTCACGCAGAGGAATGGTTTACAATGTGTAGTCTGGAGAGGAATCCTTCGTTTATCGTGAAATATTTAGGCAGTAACAAGCGAGTGGCGAGGCACTGACGTAGAGGTGAGGCGCCTTGTGTTGCCAACTCTCAGAGAGGTAACGTAAGGAATGCCATGATATTTTAGTGTTATTATTTAACTAAGCAATGAAATAAACTATACATTTAGTCGCAAACTTCAATAGCAATGCTTATAATTCGATGGAAAGCGACCAAAATGCCCCAGGTGTCAATGTAACAATGTCGACAAAACCATCGGGCATTGTGGGTAAAACAAAGGCGCATCGGTGACGTCACGCCGAGCCAGAGTGCTGCGGAAAATGCCGGAGTGAGGGTGTGTCCATGTGCCGTGCGTATTGGGGTCCCCGGCGGGTATGTCGCGCGTGTCGTGTGTCGTGTGGCGGGCGGCGGCTGCTTGAGGCGGCCACTACTCGTGGATCAGGTGAGGTACGGTTTGGTGGTTCTTGCAGGAAGGGACGCGGCGTACAGACAATGGTTGAGGCAGGGGAGGCCGGTGGGGAGGATGGAGTGAGTGCCATGCCGCCTGAAGCCTTGTCCTGCCAGTTCGTTGATTATTACAGTGATTATGAGGGGTGCCCGTGTTGAGAATCGCCTGGGGAGTGAACTGAAGGTATCTAATGACATATAATTGGTAATAGTTAAAGGAGGTCGTTTCGTGCTGTGATTGGCTGCCGGCCGTGACGTCATCGGTGCCTGGCCGGTGATGTTGACGCCGCGGCGGTGATCGGAGTGTGAGTCGCGCTCTGCCACGCCCCGACGAGAGGGACGGGGCGGCGGGCGTCTGTGTAGCATGAACAGTCATGAGCAGTCTGACACAGTGCTGAGGAATGAGTGTGAAGGAACCGGGGAGCGTGAGTGTGAGGGAGTGATGAGGAGAGAATCGTCGCACCTCAGGCTGCTGGGAGGGAAGGAGGGAGGGGGAAGGGAGAAGAAGAGGGCCTTAGGGTCAACAAGACAAGCCGCAGCAAGTCTCGATAGTGTGTTAATTTTACGTAATGCATCTTTTATTACACTCAGGTTGTGTATGTAGCTTATACCTGGTGTTCTTCATGCATATCTCGTCCATAAGGCTTCCGGTAATGATGTAACGAGCGATATATCATGAGCTCGTCAAGGTCCCGCATTGGTGTTTCGAGCCGAGTGTCGTTCCGTGCGGGTCCAAATGAAGCTGCCCGGCGCGTAGTCTCTCATCACCACACATAAATCCTAACCAAAGCTGTTGAAACATTCTTCACCTAAAGCAATCTTTGAAATACAGCTTTTATTTGTTTCAATATTTTAGTCCAACATATATTACAGTAGACACTCTCTCTCTCTCTCTCTCTCTCTCTCTCTCTCTCTCTCTCTCTCTCTCTCTCTCTCTCTCTCTCTCTCTCTCTCTCTCTCTCTCGTGGTTTTTGTTTCTTTTACTTTTGACACCTGTATTCCCGTCTTATTCCTGAGAGTATTCCAGGATTCCACCTAAATATGGCTAACCATTCACCAGGTATTGTAGGTGCTCTGTATTACGCCATCAAACAAGGGACTACATTAAGAGGTTGTTACACTCGCAGCTTGCCCGATTACTTAGGACATGACGATCGGGAACGAAACACTTGAGGGATAAACACACCCATGACAAACCATCAACACTAACCCAGCCTAGAGTAAAAGGGATTAGAAAAAATATAAAAGGAGGACTGCTTTGAGCTTTAACAAGGTAATAATGTGACTAGCGATCTCCCACGCCCTTTAATAATTAAATGGCTTGTCTTTCCCCTCCTTATCCTCCCTCCCCCACCCTCAATCCGTCTTTCATTATCCTCCCCTCCCCATCATTAGTATATCATCTTAACCACCTTCTACCTCCCCCAGCCAATCAGTACCCCTTTACTCCTCCCTCCCCCAACTGCTCCCCCCAAACTCCCGCTTCACCCTCCATACTCCCCACCAGTTCGTGCCATTCCTCTCCCTCCTTTGCCTCCCCCTCTCGCCTGCCGGCTTCTCTCTCTCTCTCTCTCTCTCTCTCTCTCTCTCTCTCTCTCTCTCTCTCTCTCTCTCTCTCTCTCTCTCTCTCTCTCTCTCTCTCTCTCTCTCTCTCTCTCTCCGGTGCTCCTCCTGCTTCCTGAGCCTTCCTCCTTTCTCCCTTTGTGATGAATGGCCGAGGAAGGGACGGCTCTTAATTAATACGGGGATGATGATAATCTGCTGAGGATGAGTATTTTGTTTTGTGTTTTACGGAGGCGAGTTTCTTAAATTACCAACACGAGGTACGAAAGGTTTAATTCGCTTGTTAATAGAACAGTTTTTTAATGGCATAGTTTTCGTATGAATTACTCACTATTTTGGGGATTGTCTTGCCACAGTAGTTGATATTTATGGTCCTGCTCGTTTTACTATTCTTCCCAGTTTTCATAGTCATTAAAGCAGACAGAATGCGTTTAGTGTATGTGTGTGTGTGTGTGTGTGTGTGTGTGTGTGTGTGTGTGTGTCGTCAGACAGATCTGCTTGAATCAGAAAGAGTATTTGCATATCATAGAACACACGTGGAATAGGTTATTAATGTCAATTTTAGTAATAGTAATGGTAATAGTAATTATAATAATAATAATAATAATAATAATAATAATAATAATAATAATAATAATAATAATAATAATTGTTATTATTAAAGTGCTATAATATGGTGGTGCAGCTGCTGTTTCTAGTGGGTGGAAAGTCAATGGAATGATAAGTGGTTGTAGTACTGGTGATTTAGGTGGTGGGTTAGGTGGTAGTGGCAGTGATGGCGAGGAGGAGGAGGAGGATGGTGGTACTGGTGATGATGGAGGAGGTGATGGTACTGGTGTTGGTGTGTGTGTAGAGGGGGGGGCGGGTAGTTTCGTTTTTATTTTATTTTTTTCATCCCCGCCTTTAGCGCCGGTAGACTTTTTTCAGGGGCCAGCTGATCGGCCCAAGCCCGTCGTGGCACAGGCAATTTTTATAGTGGCGCTAGTTATGCTTGGCTCATGCTGCCCCCCGGAACTCATTCTTGATTCACTGAACGGTTTCTTGAGTCCGGGTTGATGGGTGGTCTTCTGGACAGCATGTGGGTAGTCTTTGGCCACTCGGCGATGACTGAAAAATCCCAGGCGGTAACGTGAGTTCAGACCGACGTTGTCCATGGCTTGGTGAATGTTAGCCAACACTAACCACTCAGCCACTGCATACCCAAATTGCTGGCGGTGGTGAAGTTATACTAAAAGAACATGCGTGGAGCGAAATAAAGAAAACGTGATAAATGTAACGCCTCAAAAACGTGCATGGATTGAGACAAACAAAAGTGAAGGAAAATATTCCCCCTGGCGTCACGTAATGGAAAAAAATACTGGGAGCTAAAAGAACGAATGACCAGACCTCACAAAAATCATGAGCCGGAAAAAGAGGAAATAAATGTGAGATTCGAGTAATGAAATCATATAATAAAACTTAATTTCAAAAAAAGGATGTAATAAAGTTAAGAATTTATAAAAACGACATTGAGTGTAAAATGTACAGGCAGGAGGAGTGGCGAGGGGACAGGAGTCGTGGCGGGGAGGGAGGGAGGGAATGACGGGAGTGTGATGCCGTGATGAATATAAATGGTTAAGTATTGGACGGATTTCACAGTTACTTGTATATCTGATAATTATTGATATTCATGTTGGTATTTGTATATCATCAGTACTTTCTTACCGCTACTTTCTTACCTTTCTTGCCACTACCTGCTGCGGCTACGATTTCAACAACTACAACTACTACTACTACTACTACTACTACTACTACTACTACTACCACCACCACAACCATTACCACAACACAACTGCTACTACAAGTATCACCACACCTATCACCACCACCACCACCAGTCGTCAATATCATTACCACCACCACCACCACCACAATCAACATCATTACCACTTGAAGCCTCACCATCACCAGAACCACCATCACCTTTATCATCATCATAACTAACTCTTAACTACTAAGGATTTCAGAGGCTGTGCGGCCTCGTTTTTTGGGAATAATATCGTAACGAACAATCGTATCGGTACGAGATTTTGCGACAGTGTATTTCACACACTGCCTTAATTTTGAAGGGTATCGCCAACCGCCACAAGTAGAGAATAAAGGCACTTGTCCCTATACCAAGAGGGTAAAGTCATCAGTGTCAGGCAAAGATACGAACACAACTACCAGAGGCTCCGCCCACCTTGTTCCTCTTCCTCCATCTCCGCCTCCTCCCTTCTCCTCAATCCTCTCACTCTCTCTCTCTCTCTCTCTCTCTCTCTCTCTCTCTCTCTCTCTCTCTCTCTCTCTCTCTCTCTCTCTCTCTCTCTCTCTCTCTCTCTCATGTAGCTTCGTAACTATAATGAATGAAAGGCAGCCGTGGTATGATGGCGTTATATACTCTTTCTAATACTGATGGCATCCTTTAAATAAAGTTGAGTAGGTAACGTGTTACTTACATAGCCTAATTACCTCCGTAACTATTGGTAGCGTAGTGGTTTGGTGGTTTATGGTGTACGTTTTTTTCGTAGGGCTTTGAATAGCATGTACCTACTGATAAGTAATAGTGCTCTTATCGCCAAATTATAGTGGTGCTATTAATTTTATTGTCAGGAAGAGCTGAAAGTATGGTAACAGGAAGAATTGCTGGCGGTGGTGAAGTTATACTAAAAGAACATGCGTGTGGATGAGCGAAATAAAAAACGTGATAAATGTAACGCCTCAAAACGTGCATGGATTGAGACAAACAAAAGTGAAAATATTCTCTGGCGTCACGTAATGGAAAAAATACTGGGAGCTAAAGAACGAATGACCAGACCTCACAAAATCATGAGCTGGAAAAAGAGGAAATAAATGTGAGATTCGAGTAATGAAATCATATAATAAAACTTAATTTCAAAAAAGGATGTAATAAAGTTAAGAATTTATAAAACGACATTGAGTGTAAATGTATCTTCAGGCAGAGAGGAGTGGCGAGGGGACAGGAGTCGTGGCGGGGAGGGAGGGAGGGAATGACGGGAGTGTGATGCCGTGATGAATATAAATGGTTAAGTATTGGATGGATTTCACAGTTACTTGTATATCTGATAATTATTGATATTCATGTTGGTATTTGTATATCATCAGTACTTTCTTACCGCTACTTTCTTACCTTTCGTGCCACTACCTGCTGCGGCTACGATTTCAACAACTACAACTACTACTACTACTAGTACTACCACCACCACAACCATTACCACAACACAACTGCTACTACAAGCATCTTTCACTCATTCTTTCGATCATCGGCATTTTTTGTCACATTCACATTTTTCAACTCCCTTATGTCATTATTTCCCCTTTCCTCTCCCTCCTCCACTTTTCACCGTCCGTTCACCTTTTTCCTCCCTTTTTTTTTTTTTTTTTTTTTTTTACGTTGTTGCCTATTGCGCCAGTAGACATTTTCCCGGTGGGGCCTGATGGTCGGCCCAAGGCTTCTTCCAGGTGGAGCCTGATGGTCGCCTCAGCCCGTTCTGGCGCAGGCGAGTGTTTATAGTGGCGCCATCTTGCATTGGCTCATGCTGCCCCCCGGAACTCGATCTTGATTCGCTTGGACGGCTTCCTCTAGAGTCCGGGTTGATGGGTGGTCTTCAGGACAGTATGTGGGTAGTTTTAAGCCACTCGGCGGTGACTGAAAAATCCGAGTGGTAGCGTGAGGATTCGAACCCGCGTCGTCCATCACGCGGCGAATGTGGGTCCAGTACGCTACCAGTTCGGCCACCGCTCTCCTTATCATCGTATTTTTTCTCTTTCCCACACTTTCTACCTCCTGATTCACGCCATTATGTCTCACTTCCTCTGCCTCCTCCTTTTTACCTTTCCATTCACCTTTTACTATTTTTTCTCTTGTTTTCCCTTTGGGCATAAGTATTTTTTCTCACACACTTTTCACCTCTTCAGTCATGGCATCAGTCCTCTTTACTTCTTACTACAACATTTTTCTTACTTCCCATTTCCTTTACCTCCTCCTACCCACCTTTCGATTCATCTTTTTTTCTTTTACTCCTTCTTTCTCCCGTTCCTTTTGATCATCGTATTTTTTTCCCCGTCACACACCCTCCTTCCACCTCCTTAGTATTTGTCATTATTTCCCATTTCATCTACCTCCTCCTCCTCCTCTTGCCATTCGATAGCATAACGAGAGAGGTGGTGAGAAAAGAAAGAGTGAAAGTAAGGGTTAGGGGCAGGTCTATCTGAATGAGGAATGCAGAGCCCTCAACCTCCCCCGAGCTGTCTTTTCCCCGCTTTCTCTTTCTCTTCTGTCCATGCTTCTTTCTTTGGGTAACCGGGGGATTAATCCCCCCAGGGGTCCTGCGTCCCTGCCCTATGACGAGCAGTCAGGCCAGCCCTCGATCTTGGCTGGTTGGGGGGTTTGGACCCCCTCCCCCATAAAAAAAAAACTTACTCTCAGCCAAAAATAAATTAAAAAGTAGAGGTCGAGGTGGTGGAGGTGGGGGTGGTGGAGGTGGTGGTGGGGGTGGTGGGGATGGTGTTAGAGAAGTTCTGGAGTGTTATTGAGTATTGTTTCTTCGGTTTGTTTGTTGTTTCTTTCGTGTTTGTTTCTGGTTTGCTTTTTGTTTGATTCTGGTTTCTTTCTTGTTTCGTTCGTGTTTTGATATATTTTTGCATAAGTAGTTTTTGGTCTTTTTGGTTAAGATTCGGTTTAGCAGCGTGCCATATATCTTTTCTACAAACGTTCAACAATCATGGAAACGCCTTCAAAATCCACTTCAAGGACTATTTTTTTTTTTTTTTTATTGTTGAAAATAGGGGATAATATTCACGAAGGCGTACCCTCCTCTGGCGGCGGTCCTGCCGGTGTTGCGGGAAATACCTCCTCGCAAAAATAAGTCGCATGTCTCGGGGTGGGGGTCAGAGGGGCGAAGCCCCCCGTTAGATGTCAGGTCGTAAGTTCGGTTGGAGTAGTTTAAATATGCTCCCCCACCCAAAACCCCCGATTTCCCACGGGGCCCCCAAGTTGAACCTCACTGCGAGCTATTTTGCGGCTGCGGCGGCGGGCCCACACAAGGCAAGTACATCTTTAGTCATTGCCGGAGAAAAATATTATCTCCATGATAAACAGCATTGTATTTTGTTAAAAAAATAAGCAGTCAGCATTTAGAAATTAGTGACGTCATTAAAACGAATCTTTACCGTCTTTTTGTTTACATTCTTTAGAAATATCAGTGCCTAGTATTGTCATTTTTTTTTCGCTTCGTATTTCAGTTTTATGTCAAGTACAGGTTTTATCTTCATCATCTTTTATTGTTTTTTGATTTGTAGTTTTATTTCGTAATGTTTTAGTTTTTTTTCCTTTGGATCTCATGCTGTTTTTTTGTTTCAAGTATTCCAGATTTTTGATCCAGTTTTCAAAGTAATTTTTTTCATCATTTCCGCGTTTTTGTTCTTTTTTTTTCACCAAAGTCTTCAGTGATTGATATATTTTTAATTCCCTCAGTATTTTCTGTTTCAGTAATTTATTTTTATTCCAATATTTGAACTTTTTTCTTTTTCTTTCCTTTTCTTTCCTTCTTTCTCTACCTTTATCTGTATATCTATATTTCTCTTTCTCTATTTCTTTCGCTTTCTCTCATTTCAGTGGTTCTTTCGGTGTACCTTGTGTGTTTTTCATATATTTTCCCTGACATCTGAGTTCCCGCCCCGTTCACGTAGCTCAAATATTCCTGCGGGTATTCCAGGACTCCACTTTCGCTGCAGGATTCGTGTTGGGGTTCTGAAATTCCTGCAGGATATCCCGAATGACCGCTTTTATTACCACCTCGTTCTCCTTCTTTCCTTCTCTTCTCCCCGCCCTCCTTCTCTTCATGGTTTCGTCTTTCTCTTCGTCATCGTTTTTTCATTCTTTTCTTTTTCTTTTTTTCAGTCGATTTTCTTTCTTTTCTTATTCTTTCACATCTTTTTCGTTTTTTTCTTATTTCATTTCGTCTTGTTTTCTCTAACTTTCTTTCATCTTTCTTTTTTTACTTTCTCTAAACTCGCCTTTTTCTTTCCTTCATTTCTTTTCTTAATTTTTTCTTTTACTTCTTGTTTTTCTTAGGTGTCTTTCCGCTATTTTCTTAATTTTCTTTTAGCTCGTTCGTTCTTTTCCACATTTCCTCACTTGCCTTTGTTTTACTTATTCTTCATTTTATATTCCTCTGTAATTAGTTTTATCTCCGTTCCAGCCTTTCGTGTATCTTTTTTCGTTGCTTTCTCTCCTTATCCTCCTCAACCTTTTTTTCTTTTCTCATCCTTTCACTTTTTCCTTCTTTCCATTATCATTTAGTTTTCTTCTCCATTTTTTCTTTATAAATCAATTGTTTTCCTTCTCCATTTCTCCTCAGCGATCTTCTCTTCATTTTCTTATTTTTCGCTCTTTGACATTCGCTCTTTGCATGTTACAATCTCTTCCAGTATTTAACTCTCCGTAACCCTCTCCTACCTCTCACTTACCCTCCTTTCCCGCCCTCCCTTCCGTGGGTCCTTCCTTCCTTCCTTCCAACCGTCTTTCCTCTGCTAGATTTTTTGTTATGGTGACTTTCCATTTTTTTTATATTTTTTTTCATTTATTTGTATATTTTATTACCATACAGTCTCTCTCTCTCTCTCTCTCTCTCTCTCTCTCTCTCTCTCTCTCTCTCTCTCTCTCTCTCTCTCTCTCTCTCTCTCTCTCTCTCTCTCTCTCTCTCTCTCTCTCTCTCTCTCTCTCTCTCTCTCTCTCTCTCTCTCTCTCTCTCCCTCTCTTTCTTCTTTCGTATCTTATTCCTCCATTCTCTCTTTCCTCCACACACATGTTCCTATCATCCTCCCTGCTTTCCTCCATTCCTATCCAATATAGCATTTTTTCGTGGCCTGGCACCCAATATCTCTCCTCCCTCTTCCTCCTTTCCTCTTCCTCCTCCTCCTCCTTTCCTTCCTTCTCTCCACTTTAGACATTCCCCCTTTCTTTCTCTCATCCCTTAATTTCCTTTTAACTCCACCTTGTTTCGTTCCCTTCGCCCTCCTTCCTTTTCCCTTCTTCACCCTTCTGTTTTCATTTTCTCCTCCACTGTAGATGTTCTCCCTCTCTCTTCCTCTACTTCTCCGTCTTCATCCAGATATTCCGATAACAAATCTCTCCCTCCTTCCCTCTCGTACCTTCTCCCTCCTCACTCCCTTCTCCTCTTCTCGACTCCAGGTATCCATCCTCTCATCCTTCCCCTCTGCATTCGTCTTCTTCCAGCTTTCCTTTCAATAGGACCTTCCTTTTTTCCCCTTTATTCCTTCTCCTTCTTCCTCTCTCCTCCTCTCCCTCTTTTCCTCCGTTTCCCTCCAACTCTTCCTTCAGCATCACCCTTCCTCTATATCCTTTCCCTCTCCCTCCGTCCTTGTTCTTCCTTTGTTTCTTCCTTTCTCTTCACACCCAAGATAAACACACCTCTCTCCCCTCCCCCTCCCCTCCCTCCATCCCCCCCTTAAGATAATCCTCCCATTCATTCATCACGCAGGTAGTCTCCCATTTCTTTAGACTAATGTTGCTACTAATTACACCAGGTGAGCTTCCCTTGTCCTCCCATCCCCCCTTTCCCTTCCTTACCTCCCTGACCCCTCCCCTCCCCTTCCTTTCACTTCACATCCCTTTCCTTTCTCATCTCTGTCCATCCCAGCCCTTCCTTTCCGTTCCCTTCCCTTCTCTTCCCTTCTCTTCCCATCCCTTTCCTTTTCCTCCTTACCTTATGGCCCCCTCTCCCCCCTTCTCTTCCCTTCCCTTCCCTTCCCCTCTTCCTTTCTCTCCCTTCTCTCCCTTCCCTCTTCCTCTTACTAACCTACGTCTTCTCTCACCAAACTACGTCTGCCCCCTTCCCCCCTTCACCACCCTCGCCATCCTCACGTCCCCTTCTCTATCCGCACTAAGCTACTCCCTTCCCCGTCTTTCTCCCACTCCTTTTTACTGCCCTCCCCTCCCGTTCTCTCTCAATCATAGCTACCTACACCTTTTGGTCACCTCCCCGCTCTTTTTCCACCCCATTCTATATATTTTTCTCTCTTGCCCATCTCTACCCCTCCCCATACCTACCTGCCCCCCTCTCCCTTCCTCCACCCCCACCCCCTAGAGGACGCAGGCTCACTGGACACACCTAGGAGCGTCGGGGCCGGGGACTAATAATGGGGCACAACTTAAGTATCTGCTGGGACAATTTTTATACCTACATTTTTTTCTCTCGAGGTTAGAATTAATGATGAAGATGAGGATTTTGTTGTTACGTGTTATATTTCTGTTTGTTTGTCTGTCTGTGTTCATGTATGTTTGTATGTGTATGTTTTTTTTGTGTGTGTGTGTGTGTGTGTGTGCTTGTATTTCTCTCTCTCTCTCTCTCTCTCTCTCTCTCTCTCTCTCTCTCTCTCTCTCTCTCTCTCTCTCTCTCTCTCTCTCTCTCTCGTTATCTATAACTTTCTATCTCTATCCATCTGTCTGTCTAGCGTATATACATTTTTTTCCTTTTACGTTCCAAGAGAAGTCAATTTATTTGTTTAATTATTTTTTAACTTATTAGTCTGCTTCCAGGAAAAATGCGGACTTTTTTTCGATTAATTTTCATAATTTACCGTTATTTCCTTTAATTCCTCAACTGAAATTATACCAGTTATATATATTGTACGTAGTTCTGTCATAATGTATTCATTGTGAATATTCTTTATTCTTTAATAGTGGGGAATGGTGCCAGTGACGGGACCAAAATTTTGGCGACTGTGATAGGACTAATTAATAGCGCCAGAAACACGCACAAAAATTTATACGTCGAAAATGCACGACCAGCCAGGCGGGCGGGCAGCCAGCCAGCCAGCCGCCGGGGGCCTACCCACCACCCACTACCCACCCAGCCGGGTAGTGGTCATCCCTACCCAAAAGTAACCATCCCCCCCCCTACCCACGTACCCCCCAAACCACGCGTCCTACTGCTGCCCTGACATTCCCCTCCTGCCAGGAGGGGTGGGGACGCCGCAGGAGACGGGCGCCGGGGGTCGAGTCCTAGAGGCGTCATCCTCCTGCCGGGGGATCGGTTAGGGGCGTCCTTTCGCACCGTGCCGGGGCTTCACCCTCCTGCCGGGGATCGGTTAGGCGCGTCCTTTCGCACCGTGCCGGGGCGTCACCCTCCTGCCGGGGATCGGTTAGCGCGAGCGTTGGCTTGTTGGGAGGCCTGTGGCTACCATTCCCCTCCTTCTCCCTCTACCCTGCTTTTTTTCCATTTTGCCAGCATGTGCGTGTGTGTGTGTGTGTGTGTGTGTGAGTGTACCCCCCTCTATACCCCACCCCTCGCGAGCGGTGACTTTTTTGTAAGTACGAGGTTACCATTCCCCTCCTCTCCTCTACCTGCTATTGATTTTTCAGTTTGCCAGCATATGCGTGTGTGTGTGTGTGTGTGTGTGTGTGTGTGTGTGTGTGTGTGTGTGTGTGTGTGTGTGTGTGTGTTACTGTTGACCTTCATATTGGCTGGAGTTATATCGATTGCCTTTTCAGTGAGGGAGTAGGAACGTGAAAAGTGGGTTTTATACATTTTTTATTGAAATATAGTGGAAAAACTGGTATGACAAGTTATTATATTACCTTAATCTAGTCTATTTTATTTGTTTTTTCTTAATCCAGGCTAATTTGTTCTTTCTTAATCCAGGCTAAATACATGCTAAGCCTAAGGTAGAGTACCAAAACACACAATCGCCATAAAAAAAAGACATATTACAAACTCACGCCGTACATGCTTAAAAGAAATAGTGGAAACCCACCCAACCCCCCTTTTTTTTCTTCCCTCCCCAAAAATAAATCCTAATTGAAAGATACATATTACAAACTTATGTCGTACATGCCCAAAGACAGTCCATAAAAAGATGACAACACGAGTACATATATAAATGAAGAAAAAAATACACAACACAAGTACATATATATAAAAAAAAATAATACAAACAGCGCGAGTACATATATAAAAAAAAATGATTGTTAAGCACTAAATATAGGACTCTCATCAAAAACATTTATAATATTATTCACATCCATGCTATGAGAAAAATTCAAAGAATTGAAAGCTGTGCTTGAGGAGCTTTCATTTGCTTCGTCCGCACGAGCCACATTGGAAGGGCCTGGTTGTGGCACGAGACTTTCTTCAGCGGCCGCAGTTGCTGCTGCACGCCGCGCTGGCGGGTCTTCAAAGACGAGTTTCTTGGTCACAGATATTTTTTTCATTGGTTTTCCCCGACCGCATGCTGTTGAGAGGAGACCAGCCTCACGTTTGGCCACCTGAAGTTTTTTTCTCCCAACTTTGTGGAGGCTCTTCTGAGTCAGTCTTGGGTCCCGGTGTTCTTGCTGCTTCGGCAAATTATTCTTTGTCATTCTTCGCCGCCGTTCTTGTCCCCGGTCGCGATCTTGCCGCCTCTGGTGCATCTCCTGCTGCTCGCTCCGCCCCTGTTGTTGTTGTTGGAGCAGCCGGAACGCCTCCGCTATATGCTGCATTTTTTTTTCCAGTCGTGATTGACGCATTTCATGATCTTTTTGCAGCAAACGACTTCGCCGCCGCTCTCGCGATTCAGCGCCCGACGGAGAGTCAAGACACACCATCACTGAGGCGTGTCTGTTGTTGCCGTGGACTTATGAAAAGATAGAGAAACATTATTAGACAAAAAACTCTCTCTCTCTCTCTCTCTCTCTCTCTCTCTCTCTCTCTCTCTCTCTCTCTCTCTCTCTCTCTCTCTCTTGTAAGAATAAAAAATACTTACTATGCGTTACGCTGGCCGGTGGGTCGTTCTTCAGATGAGACACTGGTAATGGAGGTATCACATCCTTCAGAAGTCCCTCCCTCAGCACGCGCCGCCCCATTTTACCGACACCTCCCAACGCGCCGCGGTTGTTGTTGTTGTTGCCCAATGACTCGCCCGTGATGTGTTCACCGGTAGACTTGGGAGTTTCTGGAACATCCCCCACCTCACCACCACCAGCATCCGCTGAAATGACAAGAAATATATATATTTTTTTTAAACACAACGAATAAGAAATACACACACACACACACACACACACACACACACACACACACACACACACACACACACACACACCAGCGCTTGTGCGCGCAGAAAAAAAAATACAAGAGGCGGATATCTCACCTCCGTTTCTAGGATGTGATGTGTTGTCCATGGCTTCAACTTGTGATGTGTTATCCATGGCTTCAACTTCTAATGCGGCTTGACCCATTATCTGATCGTCAACATCGTCAGCATGAAAAGTTGCAGCTGCGGCGTGGGGCGGTTGTTGTTGTTGTTGTTGTTGTTGTTGTTGTTGTTGTTGTTGTTGTAAGTTCATGACGGCGAAGACTTCCTCCATGATGCTCCTCTCGCTACGTTAGGGGACTGACTAAGCTACCCGGGGGTTATTTGGGGCATATGCGCACACTACCACAAGCCTTTTCTTCTTCCGAGGCTACCCCAGGTTATAGGGGAGACGCCCACACATGTACGCACACGCGCGCACACGTGCCCAAAACCACAAGCCATTCTTCTTCCGAACAATAGGAAAGCGTGAACAAACTCACACCCACCCGGTCACGTCGCACGAAAAAAAACAGAATCCTGTTCTTAATAACTACATATAATTACACTCGCACGACGTAAATGAATAAGCTACATGCTACCTCTCTATCCTCCCAGAATCATGTTCTCAATAGCTATATATATTTACATGTACAGAGCTTAAACGAAAAATCAGCGACTGGCTTCACAAAACATTTTTTTACACACAAGCTATACATTTTACATGTACAGAGCTTAAACAAAAATCAGCAACTGGCTTCACAAAACATTTTTACACACACACACACACACACACACACACACACACACACACACACACACACACACACACACACACATTATTATCATGTAACATTTAATAAGTTAGCCACATATCTTAGAAATACAATGCTTGTAAGTCAGTCCTTGACTAGATTGACAAAATGTTTTTATACATGGGGGCATTTTAAACATTCTATAAGCATATGTTAACACCTTTCTTTCAAAAAATTTCCTAAATCATAATTATCTTTCAAAAACTGACTAGTCCTCTCTAAGCCTATTTTATTACATAAGTATACGAATTGAATGCAATACACGCCACACACCAGAGTTTTGTCCGACTGTAATCTTGCGGCAAATTTAAAAACAGGATAATCTTTATGCTTATTTAAGAAACTTCGAAAGTACTTAGAATATAATGATGGGGTCAGGGCGTAGGTGTCGAAGAAATATATACACTTATCACTGACATAGAACACCACCTAGTGACCCATTTTCGAAGCTTGTGATGCATCTAACACATTTGCAATAAAGACAATAGGTTTGTCTGACTCACTCCTTAGATTTAATTTCGCTACATCGTCAGCGGGAAGACAGCCTAAGAAATATATATTATTGTGATAAAGTCTTCCTTGTAGAGCTTTCATAATTTGTTGATTATTCATTATGCTCTAGTGTCGCAAGACACGTGCCTCTCCGAGTTGATTGACAACACTCCCTTTGTATCCCCAAAACAGATAATTACTAAATTTTCATCTAAGCCTTTTTTAAGCTGAAGACTTATGCGTAAGTTTCCATTGTGTTCAAGAGGCACTGTACCTCGTATGTCTTCCGGTAACAAACTAAAAACAAACACTGTCCTTCCTTTCCTAAAGCTATCGTAATCAAGCAATGTGTCATTTTCTACTCCTAAACTATCTAAAATATCATAATAAACCCGCGTTCACTCATGGGGAAAAGAAACCGTATTTTTATACATATTCATACCATTGACAGAGACTGTTAGTTCAGACAAATCAGCATTCTTAAAATACAAGCCATTTTTATTATATACACCCGAAAAGCCCCCATGTCAGTCATAACGATATATAAACGCTCTGGAATGACATTTCCCCACGGTTGGTCACAGACAATACTTGTCTGCTGTTTGCCGAGAACCAGAGATTTATATAACGTCTTGTAAAATATTGTACGCGTTATTTTTCCTGTCTCTAATTCTTTATTTAATGCAAGCAATGCTGACGGGTAGGGTTGGAGTCGGGTGACCCAAAGTTTAGCAAAATCAATAGATCCGCGCACAGCACTCCCATCGCCATCAGTGTTCAAATACCAAGCTTCGTTAGCTAACTCAAGCCTTATTCTCAATGGGATGTCGTCGCATAAATGCTGATCACAAGAAGTAATGTCCGACATTAATGGGAAGGTAAGATGAAGACCGTGATCTTTGATATCTTTTAAATGTCTCTTGTATTTGCTGCCGAGGCTAGTGAAGTACGCGGCGTCATAGGTTTCAGCTACGCCTGCTCCACCCGACCTGTTATCTTTGAGGAGGTTTCCTATTTCTCCGAATGATTTGAGTTTTAACGTGGAGAAGGTGGTGAGCATTTTTAGGAATGACCAGTAATTAAAGTACGGGTTACTTTCAATCATTTGATCGCCTACATCCACCTGAATTGATTTGAACATGGTATTAGCAGTGCCATTGCAGAATCCGACATTGACAGCCTCCTCGACTTTTGTTTGTCCATCAGCTTGAGTGACGCTTAATTTCAACTCAAGAATTAATTTAGCAAGATCGATAAATGACCCCTTCACCCCCGGCACGCGGAACTCTAGGTACTTATCTTTTAACCTGGCGTGGCTGGACAAATTTACAGGTAAAATGTCGACAAGAGTTTTAGACGCAATAGAACTCTCAACCTGGCGTTGTCTGTTGATTCTAGGGAATTCGTCAACTACACTGAGCGCATAATCAGAAATCGGAACGGAGGGAGCGGCGGAGGCCATGCTGTTGTCGCTTTCGTCGCCCGCTATATACTAATGGAGACACTGGTCGCAGGTGCGGCGACATGTTAACTTGATAAGAGACCACTCGCTAAAAAAAAAATGGCAAGCCCACGCGCGCGCAGGTCAGAATATTCCCCCCCCCGCCCCTTTTTTTTTCATGACTGTCCACCGCACCTCCACATTACTAAATTATATCAAGCACATCGCTGTTCTTTCTCTTGCAACCACTTTTCCTTTTATTATTTTTTTTTCTTTTTCTTGTTTCGCGATGTAACTCTTCTTTTTTTCCTCCTTTAATAATTCTAGCACCTACGTCACTTAAGGCTTCAATACCTCTTTTCTTTAAAGCGCCTCTCACACTTCTTTGTCCACTGCTCACATCCTGGATAACATCTTGAGTAAACTTAAGCGCTGAGGGCTTAACGGTTCTGAATATAAAGGGCATTACACTCTTGGCTAGGTTTGCGAGCGTACTAAAAAACCGCCACCTCTTTGATGCAGTCTTGCAGGATGGGCGAAATGCACAGTTCGAATATTGCCAAAACCACCCCCCACCTGATGTGGAAAGCTACTCAAAAGACTTGAAAATTCACCTTCCGTAGGCGGAAGAAACACTGTTCGCGATGATGACTGCATGACCACTAGTTAAAAAAATATAAAACGTCATTTTTTATAGCTACACAGTGGTTCGTGTCTGTCGCCCATCCCCGGCAGTTGAGGCTTTCGTGGGGAGATTTTTCGTCCCCTCTTCCTGCCTTAACGTTATTCAAATCTAGTTGGTGGGCAAAAGATCTTAGCTCCTTCAAGTAGGCCACGTTCCATTCATGATCCATCTTTCCCCTTCGTCCTACGCCGGTAGGAAAAATGACTTTTCGAATGTTTTTTTTCTGCTTTACATAATCACCTAGCTCATTGAGGCAACATTTAAAATTATCGTGTATGCTTTGCTTGGTGTCCGACATTAAACCGTTCACATAATGCATATCTCTGCTGGTTTCAGTAAAGTATCTTGACACGTCATTATATTCTACAGAATCACCCTGACAAAATTGCGTCACCATACTCACCACAATGGGATAATTTGATTCAGCGGGTGGTTCCTTCACTACCAGCGACCCCACATTCGGCCTGTCACTCCAAACGACTCTTCAAATCATAAAGTTGTTTCCGATTTTCAAAGAGATTAGTATAGCCATACACTTCAGCCAAGTCCTTGGCTATACCGCTTAGTTTAAAACTGCTGGCGTTGATAGTGATTACTAAACACACACTGTCGTCAATGAACTGGCGATCGGTCATTCGCCCCTTCACAGGAATGATGGGATAGTCTGACATGTTTATAGAAAAAATATATATTAATTCTCGCTCTTACTTACGCCCAGTGTCTCCCTGTCCCGCGAGGTCACACAAGTGCCTATATCCCACCCCAAAACAAAGCCTTTTTATACGCGATAGTTCTCCCACGTCATACCCGGCATCCGCGCGGGGGCGGAGACAGAAGGCGTAGGGCGTGGTCTTGCCCGAATTGGGGCACTTCTCCTTCCTCCCCCACCTCCTCCTCCTCCTCCACCGCGACCTCCTCCTCCTTTCACCTCCTCCTTCATTCACACCCGACCTCTGCTGAGAGAAGGTCGTGACCTCACCCCGCTGCGCCCCACAACATCGCTTGCCCTGTGTTTTCGTCGTGCTCTTGGGCGTTTGTGTGTTCTCGCTTGTGGACCTTGTGTGTTGCCTGTGATTTCCCGACACGTGTTTGGTGTGTGTTCGCTTGTGGTTTCTGCCTGTGGTTGCCTCTGTGATTTGTGTTTCCGGTGTTTTTGCGTGTGATCTGGCTGTCTCCGGGTGTTCTGCGTGGGTTTCAGAGTGATTCAAGTGTGTTGTGTTTCCGGTGTTTTTGCGTGTGATCTGGCTGTTTCCGGGTGTTTTGCGTGGGTTTCAGAGTGATTCAAGTGTGTTGTGTTTCCGGTGTTTTTGCGTGTGATCTGGCTGTTTCCGGGTGTTCTGCGTGGGTTTCAGAGTGATTCAAGTGCGTTGTGTTTCCGGTGTTTTTGCGTGTGATCTGGCTGTTTCCGGGTGTTCTGCGTGGGTTTCAGAGTGATTCAAGTGTGTTGTGTTTCCGGTGTTTTGTGTGTGATCTGGCTGTTTCCGGGTGTTCTGCGTGGGTTTCAGAGTGATTCAAGTGTGTTGTGTTTCCGGTGTTTTTGCGTGTGATTTGGCTGCTTCTAAGTGTACTGCGTGGGTTTCAGAGCGTTTTGAGTGTGCTGTTTTGTTTCCGGTGTTTCTGCGTGTGATTTGGCTGTTTTCGAGTGTTCTGCGTTTCGAGTGAGTTGTGTTTCCAGTGCTTTTACGTGTGATTTGGATGTTTATAGTGCTCTGCGTGGGTTTCAGAGTGTTTTGAGTGTGCTGTTGTACTTCCGGTGTTTTTGCGAGTGACTTGAGGGTGTTTAGAGTGCTTGTGCTTGGGTTTCTGAGTGTTTCGTGTGTCCCGAGTGTGACTTTGTGTTCCCGAGTGTCTCACGCGTGATTTGGGTGTGTCGAAAACCCACCCTTTGAATTCCCTGAGGATTCAATCTGCTCCTCCTCATTACACCCTCTTTAAATCCAATAGAGGATTAACACTTCCTACACCCCTTTCCCTCACCTCACCTAAGCCCCCCCCCACCCTCGCTCACCTCACATCCCTTTTGCTCCTCCTCATCCCCTAGAGGATTAGCCCTTCCTACTCCTCCCTCACCTCCACATATTTCTAAGCCCTTCCCCCCTCACTCACCTTACCTCACATCCTATTTACCCATCCCCTCACCCACCTTACCTCGCCTCTTTCTTAACCTTTCTTGTTCTCACACACCTCACTCACCTCACATCCCTTCCTACTCCTCCTCTCTCCCACTTACCTCCTTTCCCAAACTCCCTCTCACTCATCTCACCTATTTCCTAACCCTCCTCGATCTCACACACCTCACTCACCGCCTCCCTTTCCCCTCTTACTCACCTCACATCCCTTCCTCTCCTCCTCTCTCCCTCACCTATTTCCTAACCCTCCTTGATCTCACACCTCACTCACAGCCTCTCTTTCACCCGCTTTACTCACCTCACATCTCTTCCTACTCCTCCTCTCTCCCACCTCACCTATTTCCTAACCCTCCTTGATCTCACACACCTCACTCCGCCTCCCTTTCCCCTCTTTACTCACCTCACATCCCTTCCTCTCCTCCTCTCTCCCACCTCACCTATTTCCTAACCCTCCTTGATCTCACACACCTCTCTTTCCCCTCTTTACTCACCTCACATCCCTTCCTCCTCCTCTCTCTCACTTTTCCTCCATTACTAAACTACCTCTCACACACCTCACCCCTTTCCTAATCCCCTTCACTCTGTGTTTTATCTCTTTCATTTCAGCTAAGATGGCGCCTAAGAAGTGCAGTTCTTGTAACGGTAGCTTCTCAGCTCACTTTTTTACAGGGCGTTCTGCTGTCTGTCGACTGTGTCTGTCCAGGCAGCATCTCGAGACAAGACTGCAGGAGCAGGAAGAGAAGATGGAAGAAGGCCAGAATAAAATAATAGAGCTTTCTCTCACCAGGCAGCATCTCGAGACCAGACTGCAGGAGCAAGAAGAGAAGATGGAAGCAGGTCAGAATAAAATAATAGAGCTTTCTCGCACTGTTGCCTCCTTGCAGGAATTCATCCAGGCTAACGTTGCTGTGGTGCCAAACCCTTCTCCAACCGCCCTCTTGCCCTCAGCGGTACCGTCGACACCAGCGGACAACACCACGCAACGGGAGGATGCTAGTGGCACCGCCCATGATGGCTTCACCGTCGTGAATGGAGGAGCCAAACCAGCCAGACAAGCGATTTATCCTGTTCATTGTTTCAACAGGTTTGCCATTCTGGAGGAAGAGGACGAGCAGGAGAGCACCTTCCTGGTGGGTGACTCCATGATTCGCCAGCAGGTCGTTGAGTTCTGCGGCAGAGTTCCTCGTCGAAGACGGAACTATTGCTATCCTGGTGCTGGGATCGACGACATAACTGCTGCTCTTGAGGAGATCTCCCCCCAGGCTACTAATGATTCACTGTTTGTTATTCACACAGGTACGAACGACGTCACCACGACCCGGTCTGAGGAACTCCTGGAGAAGTACCGTAGGCTCATCCAGCAGTATAAGACTAAATCCCCTAACATTTTGATTTCAGGAGTTCTACCACGGACTTGGGCGGAGAGCGACTTTTTCAGTAAGGCCTTCAGCCTAAACAACCGCTTACAGACTCTTTGCAGGGAGCTTGACGTGGAGTTCCTCAACACATGGGACAATTTCTATGGACAAAATGAGCTCTTTCACAGGGACGGATTGCACCTTTCTCCCATCGGGGCAGCCAGACTCGGAAGGCTCCTCAACGAAGCAGTGCGTGTCATCCGAACAAAAACGAGTCACGGCCACGTCCCTCCACCCCACCCGTGTAAATAGACGCCGTGCATCGCAACAAACCCGTAACCGTGATCCGCAAGTACCACCACCTCTATTACTAAGCCTCTAGATAACTTAAAAATCCTTAGTTTTAATGCGCGTAGCCTAAGAAACAAATTTGATGAACTGAGATGTCTTGCTTTAACAGAAAATTTTGACATAATTGCTATAACCGAAACATTTATCGACACCACAAATATTGATTTAAGTTCCGAATACAACATAGATGGCTACAGACTCTTCAACAAAGATCGTGTAAACCGTAGAGGCGGTGGCGTCGCCCTTTATGTCAAAAGCTATTTGCAACCCACTGACAAAACACCGGGAAACAGTAACGTTGAACATTTGTGCGTGCGAGTAAACATTGCAAAAGTCAATTTAAATATATCTGTCACCTACAGGCCTCCCGGGCAATCACTCGATGACGACCTTGAAATGTACAGCGTCTTAAGGCAGTCACTTAATAACAACGACTCACTGATATTAGGAGACTTTAACCTACCCATATCGACTGGGCGACACTGTCAGGTACAGAAGGCGAGTCACATAGAATGATTGAATTTCTAGAAGAAAATTATTTAAGCTAAATGGTTTCTGAACCAACTCGACAAAATAACATACTCGACCTTGTTATAACGACCCAAGATAACCTAATCAGTAGTGTCACGGTAGGAGAACACCTCGGTTCTTGCGATCATAAATTAGTGCGCGTCGACATTAAAGCTCAATCATCAGTGACTGAAAATAAAGTAAAGGTGCCCAATTTCAAAAGAGCTAACTTCGTAGAAATCCGACAAAACCTAACAGAAATACAACTGTCAGATGACGGCAACGTAGAGGAAGCCTGGCTAAGCCTTAAAATCACTTACTCACTCAGCAGAACACATTCGTCCCCTTGTGCGAAGCGAATTAACACTAATAAAGCCCACCGTGGTTTAATAGCGAAATTAAACAATCAGTCAATGAGAGAAAATTGTTTTACAGGTTAAAGAAAGAACAAAGCACGCCCGAAAACATTAGACTTTATAATGATGCCAGGCGACGAGTAAAAAGACTAGTAGGTCAGGCAAAGCGTAGATACGAAGAAAATATTGCAGCCAACTGTAAAATAATCCGAAATCTTTCTTCAGTTACATAAACAACAGAAAGGCGATCAAAAGTGGTATTGGACCTTTAACAAACAGCGACGGTGCACTAGTGACTGACAGCCAACACATTGCAAACCTCTTAAACAATTACTTTTCCTCGGTGTTTAATACTAACAGTCTTCCTCTCGCTACCACCAACACCAGTACTATTGTAAATCTCGAGCATGCATTGCCTAATTTTGAAATAACAACCGATGAAGTCCTTAAAGCTCTCCATTCACTTAAAACAAATAAAAGTCCTGGACCTGACAAAGTATATCCAACTCTGCTGAAAGAAACAAAGAGCGAAATACTCTCCTCCCTCACAACCGTATTCAATATGTCCTTGCGACAAGGCATCGTCCCTTCAGATTGGAAAAAGGCTAACGTGACACCGATTTTCAAGAAAGGAGACAAAAAGTACCAGGTAATTACAGGCCCATTAGTCTAACTTCGGTTGTAGGTAAGCTACTTGAGGGCATAATTAGAGACAAAATTGTGAATTACCTTGAAAGCCACTCATTGATTGGGGACTCACAACATGGCTTCCGAAACAAAAGATCCTGCCTATCCAACCTATTAACCTTTTATAACGACCTCTTCACTGTTTATGACGTAACCAAATCACTGGACGTAGTCTATCTTGATTTCAGAAAGCGTTTGATAAAGTCCCGCATCATAAATTACTTTACAAATTAAAGCAAATAGGTATTGACGGTCAAGTAAACCAATGGATCGCGAATTGGTTGAGCAACAGACAACAAAGAGTAGTGATTGACGGATTTAACTCAGAGTGGGCGCCTGTCACTAGTGGCTACCCTCAGGGCTCGGTCCTTGGCCCAGTGCTCTTCATTATTTACATCAACGACGTGGATGTTGGACTCAATAATCGCATTAGTAAATTTGCAGACGACACAAAGATTGGCAACTCGGTTCTCACTGACGAAGACAGGCAAAGCCTCCAAGAGGATTTGCACAAAATTTCAACTTGGTCGGATAGATGGGAGATGCCCTTTAACGTAGACAAGTGCCAGGTCCTTCAAGTTGGAACGAGGAATAAGAAGTTCGAATACGAAATGCGCGGCGTTAAACTCAAAAGCGTTCAATGCGTCAAGGACTTGGGGGTCAAACTCGCGTCAAACCTCAAATTCTCACAGCAATGCATCGATGCAGCAAATAAAGCGAACAGAATGTTGGGCTTCATTAAAAGAAACTTTGTATTCAAGAATAAAGATGTAATACTCCGCTCTACAACAGTTTAGTCAGACCCCACTTGGAATATGCGGTACAGTTTTGGTCTCCCCACCATGCAAAGGATATTGCTAAATTAGAAGGTGTTCAGCGTCGGGCAACGAAAATGATCCCTTCCTTGCGCAACAAATCCTACGAAGAAAGGCTTTCTACCCTTAACATGTTCTCTCTTGAGAAACGTCGCCTCCGAGGAAAACTGATCGAATGTTTTAAAATACTTAATGGTTTCACGAATGTAGACAGATCAACATTGTTTATGATCGATGACACTTTGCGCACGAGGAACAATGGCGTAAAACTCAGATGTAGACAAGTAAATTCAGACTGCACCAAATTTTTCTTCACCAACGTTGTAGTGCGAGAATGGAATAAGCTTCCACCGTCAGTGGTCCAGTGTAACACGATTGACTCCTTCAAAAATAAGCTCGACCGTCACTTCCTTCAACTTAATATCAACTAGAGTAGAAATGCAACGTTTTGGAGTCTTCTGATTAATGTAAAATCACTTAGGTTTAAGGACAGACCACCAAGTCTGGACCATGGGGTCTGTGTGGTCTGATTTTCTATGTAAATCTATGTAAATCCTCCAAACAATTGCTTCCTTGCCTTATTATTGCGTATAAATGAGGGATCTAAGTTTGTGTTGTGGAAAAGCATTTTAATAAATGGTATATCATCAGCTTTGAAACCTAACTTGCTGTTGACGTCACTTAAGGTTTGCAATATCAATGACGTTAAAATTATTAATGGGACTCAAAAGATTTCCGTTTGTATCCCATGTAATTCCTGGAGTATGTTTCATGAGAGTTAAGAAAGCTTTGGCATAATCCCTTTGAGTTGCTTTCATTCTAACATCAATCCTATTGTCTGTGGGCGGTTTCGAATCGATAGTATTTGTGGGGAACGTCGTGCGAGGACCTATGGCCGCTATAGATAGTGGGTGGTTGTTTTGGGGTAATACATCTTGCAGCGCGCGTCTCTTTATATTTTTTAATGCAGTTGACGCCTTGACCGTCGAACCCGACAACGGTTTCCGCACTCTCTTTTCTTTTTTTTTCCTCGTCCGTCTTCCTGTTTCGTTTTATGTTACGGCTCCCCGTAGAAGACTTGAGTAAAAATTGTTCTGCTGTTGATTTCGGGATGAGACAATATTCCTTCATTTTGTTAAAAGACCTGTTATGACGCTAGCTGCCAGATGTAACAGCACAGAGCGTATAGCACCGCCCCGCTGTGTTCGCAATAGTTTTTTTTTTTTTAGTGTACTTACCCCCTTGTTGGCGAGTTTCCTTATGTGTTTTTTGTATTTGTTCAGGGATTTCTCAATCTTTGTATTTCGCGTAAGATTAGTTTTTAGGAAATTTAAAAACACTTCTGACAAACAATCTATATGTTTATTGTTCAATACCGCAATTAGGAAATATCTTGAGCGTCTATCCAACCGTCTTGACTCGGATCATAACCCAACCAAGATACAAAAAATTGTTTGCGACCGTTCACCACTCTCGATTTTTTTTTATGATGACGGGGAAAACGTCCGGGAGCTGAACTTTGATAAGCTCCTCTTTGTAAAACAAGCCTTGGATGGGTTGATTAGATAAATCTTGCAAGGTATAACCCAATGGGGATTGTCGATAATCCACGCTTGCAATTTCAAATATTTCTTCTGTGTTTTGGATATGAAAGCCTCGGTTAAATTTAGAAGCTTTATCCGCGCCCATGAGTCGAACGTAGTCCCCGATGTTCAGCACGCGACTGGCTTTACCTTGACGCTTTTCTCTGTTTTTATAATTATGCATTTTCTTAAACTGACGAATGATTCCTCGCGGGTCCTTCATGGCATGTACTTCGGCTAGGGTTTTTCCTAGACGAGCGTGTGGTTATAGCTCTCGAGTACCTTCTGCAAGATGAAAATATACTCGAGTTTATTGTGAGCCGTCATATACCTATATATTCGACCTTTCAGAGTTCTGATAAATCGCTCAGCAAGGCTGCTTTTTATCTCTTGGGAGTAAACGCTGTACATTTTTATGTCTTTACTTTGCAAATAGGTTTGAAGTGGACAATTATAAAATCTTTGCCTCGGTCAACACAGAGCCTAGAGACCCCACTGAAAGCAGCGTCTTCCTCTAGCAATGTCTTCATTGCCAGTACCACCGACTTTGCATCTTTATGTTTAAGAGGTAGGGCTTTGGCGTACCTTGAAAATGCATCAACGCAGACTAAGATGTAATTATGACCTCTATTAAAGCGGGACAATTCTTTCATGTCTGCGAGATCTGCTGCTATGATAACTCGCGGTTTGGGAATGAGAATAGCGAGTCGCTTAAACTTATGGGGTTGTATCTTATGTAATGTGTGTGTTCTGCAACCTTCCATAAACTGTTCAACATCGCGCATGGAAACGTCGGGTTCAATGGCTCTCGCTGCTAAAAACAAAGGTCTCACTCCACTTAAGCCTCCAGGTACTTGAGGGTCTTCATAAAGTGACTTTAAAAGACGTGTCTTGGATGGGGCCAGCATATCGCTCACTCTCTCCACGAGTACACAACCTCACAGGTGCCGTCGTTCGCTATATTTGATCTCAGCGATAGGACCTCGGGGGTAGATATGCTTACATCGGCCACGAGATAGCCGTAAGGTTTTGGTGGCTCCCCAGCACGGAGCGAAGGGCGCCCTTAACCGATCCCGGCAGGAGGGCGACGCTCGGCGCGTAGCACACCCTTTTGGTCGGTTTGACTGACTGTCGTCCAATTTTCATATATAAAATACGCGCATGGGAAATCGGAGGCGTGTATACGCCACTTAAATCACACCGATAGCGCACGTTCCCCACGCCCTTTTTTTTCATAGACGAAACGGATACGTATATACACCACTTTACTCACGCACGCGTCTCCCTTTCGCTTCGATTGTCGCAGATGAACTGAAAAGGAGCAAGGGACGGCTTGGCGAGGTGTTCGCTGCTCGGAGGCAATAAATAAGTCGGTCACCAAGCCGAGGGCTTGCTTCCGCTGTCCTACTTTTTTTTTTTTTCCCCCGTTCCCGCCCCTCTCTCTTTCTCTGCTTATAAGATTATAAACTATACTTTTCACAGACTCATTCGTGATAAAATGAGCAACTTTTCTTCAATAAATTTCCCTGGGTGGAGGGAGGGGGGGAATGGTAGCCATAGGCCTCCGCCCAACAAGCCGACGCTCGCGAAAGGGGTGGGTATAGAGGGGGTAGGGGGAGACACGGTGGCGTGGGCACGCCGGAAAGGTGGGGGTATGGGGGGGGGGGGCAAGCTGCATGCACGCCAGTTTTTTCCCGCCCAAACACGCATGTCGTGCTCCAAAACACAGGCCTAAGTCCACCCGGGGGTGGGTGACGTCCCGGCACTGGGGCGAAAGGACGCCCCTAACCGATCCCCGGCAGGAGGGTGACGCCCCGGCACGGTGCGAAAGGACGCGCCTAGCCGATCCCCCGGCACGGTGCGAAAAGACGCGCCTAACCGATCCCCGGCAGGAGGGTGACGCCCCGGCACGGTGCGAAAGGACGCCCCTAACCGATCCCCCGGCAGGAGGATGACGACTCTAGGACTCGACCCCCGGCGCCCGTCTCCTGCGGCGTCCCCCCAACCCCACCCCCCTCCCTGGCAGGAGGGGAATGTCGGGGCAGCGGTAGGACGCGTGGTTTGGGGGTACGTGGGTTGGGGAGGGTGGGGGAGGGTGTAAGGTCCAACAAGCCGACGCTCGCGAAAGGGGGTGGGTATAGAGGGGGTAGGGGGAGACACGGTGGCGTGGGCACGCCGGAAAGGTGGGGGTATGGGGGGGGGGGGCAAGCTGCATGCACGCCAGTTTTTTCCCGCCCAAACACGCATGTCGTGCTCCAAAACACAGGCCTTAAGTCCACCTGGGGAGGTGACGTCCGGCACTGGGGCGAAAGGACGCCCTAACCGATCCCCGGCAGGAGGTGACGCCCCGGCACGGTGCGAAAGGACGCGCCTAGCCGCTCCTCCGGCACGGTGCGAAAAGACGCGCCTAACCGATCCCCGGCAGGAGGGTGACGCCCCGGCACGGTGCGAAAGGACGCCCCTAACCGATCCCCCGGCAGGAGGATGACGACTCTAGGACTCGACCCCCGGCGCCCGTCTCCTGCGGCGTCCCCCCCAACCCACCCCACCCCCTCCCTGGCAGGAGGGAATGTCGGCAGCGGTAGGACGCGTGGTTTGGGGGGTACGTGGGTAGGGAGGGTGGGGGAGGGTGTA
>NW_026111889.1:120000-185000 GCF_024679095.1 Eriocheir sinensis
TGCTAAATCTGAATTTGTCTAACTTGAAACCATTGCTACGTGTCCTACTAGGCTCTTTTACTTCCAAAACCCTATTGACATCCCCTTTATTAAAGCCCTTCATCCATTTATAGACTTCGATAAAGTCTCTTCGAAACCTTTGCCTTTCTAGAGAGTGTAGCCTCATAAGGCAAATTTTTCATACCTTGAATCATTTTTGTAATCCTCCTCTGTACAGACTCTAACATCTTGATATCCATTCTATAGTAGGGTGACCAGGGCCCGTATCCTCACGAGCTATAAACTTTCACTCTTAAAGTTACTATCAAAGTTAATAGTTTCAATTTATTTATTCTTTATGGCGGGCTCTTTACTAAGGACGCCTCCGTGCAAAACGTAAACATCCGACATGAATTAAGTAAATATTTCAAACGAAAAATAAAGATAACATGTATAAATGTACACACACTCAAAAAACTATCGTTACACATTCAGCACGATACAAACTGGCACCAAGGACGAAGCCATTGAGAACAGGCTACTCATATTGGTATCACTGCGTGTGTTGGGTGTGGGTTCACTTGCCTGAACCAAATGAGCGGGACTCGTAAATGAAGCAGTAGAATTTGAGCTGGCACAGTAACGCTTCATGAAACACACAGGTGGAGTCTTAGTCGAAGTTAATTGATCTGTGTTCTATGTAGCTATAACATTGTAGTATTTGGGGTGATGAAATTATGCTTTAACACCTCACACACAAGTGAAGAGTTAAAAGTTCGTCCATTTAGGAGACAGTATGAAAAACACCTTGCGGTAATGAGTCACTCAGGATTCGGATATCAGAGTGAATCCCACTGACTGATCGCCACATACGGCTCCACTGAGCCTAGGAGGTTATGTAAAACTTTTCTAACCCTTTTGATTGATTTATAGTGGATTATAAACTTGACTTATCACCCAAATGATGAGATAACGTTGGCATTGATTTCACTAGCATAGCAAGCACTACCCGAGTCAAGGTATTCGCTTGTCTCGAAACAATCATGGAATGCACCCAATAAGATTAATTTTCTAATAATTATCGGCGAGTCATTATACCAACAGACAAATTAACTCCTGCATGCAAGCTATTTAATATTCTCCAGAGACGGCTAATTTCGGCAATTCAAAACGCCCGCGCCAAATTCCTTATTCGTCAACTTAAAAAGCGTGCAAAGCTCCTACTTTTTACTAGGCAATGAGGCACCACAAGAGAGGAGTAGATTTAAACAACCTGTAGAAGTCCACCCAACTCTGTTTAAACTTTATCTTTCTTACCAGCAATACTATTGGCGTTGCAATTTGAAGTTGTATTTTTTTTCAGATGCCCACACCTTGGTCATGAAAAAAAAGAGACGTTCAGTGGAAGCATTAGTTCCAGGATGGCACATTATGAACTGAACTATATCTGACATGCGTTGATGGTTGTTTTTGTCTTTGACATGGGAGAATACTTCTACCCACCGCTGTTACGTATATCATATGAGCATTATTGTTTAATAATTTGTGAATATAAAGATTAAACAAGTGGCTCTCAAATCATTCCGTTAATATTATGGTGATATCTGGTATCTCAATGTCTCCCTTCCTCTCTACCCCTCCCTTACGGGGGTCCTGTCCTGCTCCCCCCAGCAGAGCTAAGGTGGTGAGGGTGATCGCACCCTTACCAACCCTACTGAGATTACCGGGTTGCTCAGTGTGAAATTCTTCGGACCCCACTGTAACGATAGTTTTTTGAGTGTGTGTACAACAAAAACATAATAAACGGCAAACACAAGAAAATATTGAGTTTTGTGGCAGATAGAAGCAGCCTCAAAGACTGCTTTTACTCCGTCACTCGTCAATACCCTTATCTCCCCTCCTGCGTCACAACTTGCTCTGCTGAAATTAATGCACCATCACCACGTCGTCTGCCCCAATGAGCACATCTACGGGCCGGAGAACCAGTGCAGAAAAGGAGTAAGTTTAATTGGTCGCCAGATGAAACGGTCTGCCTCCTACATCAAATTCATGAAAAAATACGTATAATCAGAGGGTGTTATGGGAAGAGTATCACCCCTGAGGATAAGAAGAGAGCGTGGACTGAAGTGGCAGAAGCTGTAACAAGGTTAGTAATCACATATTCATGGTTCAATTAGCTTACAAACTAACCTAACCTAATTAATTGGGTATTTTTGGCATAATAACACAACCACTGACCTTCCAAACAGAACATACCTTTTCATTCTGTATCTGAATAGTTTCATTACGACCATTTCTGCCACAACCCCCTCTCCCTCAACAACCTAACATAACTAAACCTAACCATGCCAAACCTGCCCCGTCCTACCGAACACATCCTAACTTAACATGCCAAGTTTGTTGGGGGGGAAGAGGGGGTTGGTAGAGATAGTTCAGGCATATTTGCCCTTTCTTATTCTTTATCTATTTTTATTTGTTTATTATTTTTTTTATTGGGGGATGCTAGGCATGCCAGACTATGGACACTTTTACAAGTACTTTATGTCAAGACTATATGGGAATAGGTAGGTTTCGTGAGAATGGTGAAGTAAGATTAAAATAGTGTATTTATAGCATTGGTCAAACAGATTATGGTGATATAATATTAGATTGGAATGTACTAAAAAAAAAATGAAACTAAGGTTAACGCTTTTATTATTTTTGTTACATATTCACATATTCATGATTCAAGTAACTTGCAAACTAACCTAACCTCGTCAAATGGGTATTTTTGTATATGAACACAACCACAGAGTTTCCAAACAGAACATACTTTTTCCTACTGCTCCACGTGAATAGTATCATCATGACCATTTCTGCTGCAACCCCCACTCCCTCAACAATCTAACATAACTAAACCAATTCCTGCTAAACCTGTCCTACCAAACACGTCCTAACCTAACATGGTAGGTCCCCAAGTTTGTTAGGGTGGAAAGAGGGTTAGTATAAGAGAGTCAAGTCATATTTACCTGTTATTTTATTTATTCCTTATTTAGATTTTTTTGGGGGGTGGGTGGGTTGGGCATGTCAGACTCTCAACACTTTTACAAGTATTTTATGTTAAGACTATATCGGAATAGGTAGATTTGAGGAGAATGGTAAAGTTATGGTGATATAATGTTAGGTTAGAAGTACTCAAAAGAATGGAATTAAGATTAATGCTTTGAATTTTTTTGTATAGCTGTATTGTGTAATATCATCCTACTTAGAGAAAAGCATTTTATAAAAGTAGGTAATGAAAAGTAGTATTTATGGCCATGTTCTTAACTAAAAAGTTAATGTCTTATGATGCATGTAAATAAAATACCGGTACTGATTTAGCTTTCCATCACAGCATGTATTAAATGTTACTGGAGAAGGTATGGGAAATAAATAGCATGCCATAGTGAAACGATTAAGAAACTTGCTTCACATTTATACCCTGACAGTGCATTCCCTGGGAGTGGATCCCGTACGCAGGATGACTGTGAGAGGCGTTGGTACAACGTACAACAAAAATCAAAGCCTCGCATTGCCAAGTGCAAGAATGAGCAGCGGCAGACTGGTAATTTTTTTTTTTGTCGTTATGTCTTTAAATGTAAAACTTATATTAGTTTTTTATGAGCTTACAGAATGCAGCTATACTGGCCACAATGCCTTTATTTCAGCTTAAAGTTAATAAGTTCATAGCAGTGAACTGCATATTTGATATAGATATTTTTTTTAATGTTCATCTGTCAATGACTATCAATCTATCAAATACCTTGGCTGTCTTCCCCCAGTGAAGGGTGGTAGCCAAGACAGGCACACACTCACACATTCACACTCGTGTACACCACTCTCACAGCTGCACAGCCCCTGAGGGAGTAAAAAAGACCCTCACTGCCCTCACTGTATGGGGGATTAGCTGCACAGTTCAGACAGGGAACTTCAACACCAAGGCCTCACAGCATACACTGGTTTACCCCTGCCCCTTCATAACAATGAGATTTCCCCCAGCACCTGAGTGCCCCACACGTGTGGCACCACAGATACGCAGGCGCCTACCTATATAGGTATGACATTAACTGTGGTAGATAAACTGGTGTATGACATCATGGCTGTTAGTCTCATGTATTTGAAGGGGTACCAGAGCCACTCAGCATTGACACAGCTGATGATGTGTTAGGGATAGGACAGCAGCAACAGCAGTAGCAGTCAAGTAGCAGTGAAATATTGACTGGCCTGTATGTTTTTGGCAAAAACTTTTATATTCTCATTAAAACAATTTATTAATCACTCTTAAATTCATATTCTTTGTAGATACACACTTTATCAGTCAGTTATTTTACAACCAATAACAAATAGTGGAATATTTCTGTTAATAAGTAATATTTCACCTTTAAGACCCTTTTTCTTCAACTACGTACCTATTTAACCCGTCCGCTACGATTGGCATGGATTTGGCTTTCACTGGTAGCCTGGAAACATAGTAGTCCCAGGTCTTTTTCTGCCTCTGCGGTGGATAGTGGAATGTTTCCCATGTGGTATTGGTATGCTGGATATCCCCTCCCAAGGTGTAGGACTACATTTTCTTCACTGAATTGTAGCAGCCACTTTTTGCTCCATTTCTGTAGTTTGGTGATGTTTTCTTGTAGGAAATCCGCAGTTAAGGGGTTAAGATACATGCATTAATCATGACTAATATATGACGCTTTTTTTCAGCCCCGCTGCTGTATTGCTAGAGACCATCCCAACACATTGTTCATTACTTGTGGAAAAGATACCATCAGCTGCTCCGGCAACAGCCACTGCTTCATCATCTGCTGGCCCTATGACACCTGCCACTGCTTCATCATCTGCTGGCCCAATGACACCTGCCACTGCTTCATCATCTGCTGGCCCAATGACACCTGCCACTGCAAGGGATGACAATGAAGCTGCTCCACCACAGTCACCACCTACTTCATCGGAGTTAAGAGATGCCTTTCATAGGGCAGCAGTATAATTTTTTGATGCTGCGGCTGAATATTACTGCCTCAAGGCTATGATTTTGTCACTTTTTCTTATTACTGAGGAGGTTAGGGTGGAAGGGGTGAAAAATAATCTCTGCTGTTTTTCGACAGAAATGGTTAGCAAATTCATTCAAAGCACAAAATTTACCAGAAAAAAAATGGTGTGCCATTGTTAGTGGGTTCACTTGAGATTGGGCTCCAATACGCCTCCGTGGTCTAGTGGGTATGCGGGTGAAGTGTTTTCTCCTCAGGGAACTAGACGTCCCTGGCCTGCATAGTCTCAGGTCACCCTTGGACAAGGTGTAATACCTGATCTGTCTCCCGTGCCAGGATCACGGTGAAGCCTCTGGGCAGCAGCAGTGGTGGATTGGACTGCAGGCAGAGGATCTCTTTATGAGACAATGGCTGGAGTTCCAGGGTCCTAGTCAGCTGGACCGTGCCTAATTATTTAGGCCTGCGATGTAGAGGAGTGTGGCGACCTCTACACTAAAAAGCCTCCCTGGAAACCAGTTGTCAGTGTGAGCTCCCGTCCCTCCTCTATCGACGGTACTCCCATCCCTATTCTGCATAGCAGCTGCTTCTTGTTTTCTCCTGAAAGAGATGTCTTCCGTGGGCCATTTCAGGTTTTACCTCCCGGCTTCTAGGTGGAGTTTCTGAGGGGTTTTCCTATACTCAGGGAATATTTCAGCTTTTTGGTCTCTCAGGAAGGGCTTCTGATACTCTCTAGAGCTGGTGGAGAACACCTGGTGACAGGTGCCACTGGCGAGGCCTCGAAAGGGTCGCAGAGTTGGGTTAGACGTTTCGGAAAGTGGGAACGAATTGCTGGATCCTCTCCTCCCTTGCCAGCTCTGCTCTGAGTGACTACGCCGGCCCCGTTCTTTGGGACAAAACTTCGAGGACAATAGCTGAAAAGCGCCGGGTTGTGAAAGTCTCTCTCGTGACCGAGGCTCAGGACAAGCGATTGGTCTTTGAGGCGTTTTCAAGACCCTGTGGGAGTGAACTCCCAGTGTTGGAGGCATCTAACACAGCAGTATCTAATTTCCATGCACAATTTTTATACAATTCAATTTATGGTCACAATTTAAGTTATTTCAAAAGCGCTTTTAATATTTGCCCAAACTGTTAACTCGCTTAAATTTCTAACAATGCCTTCGAACCTTATGTGTGACGTCTGTCCCGGACGATTTGCAGCTCAGTTCTTCCAGCTGAGTAAAACTTGCCGCCTCTGCGTTCAAAGATTACATCTTCAGAAGGCTGTGACTGAATGGAAAGTCAAGCATAACGATCCTGAAAAGAAATTCGCAGCCCTTCAGGAATTTGTTTTAAGTAATGTGGCAGTGACTCCACCATCGATGGTGGAGAGTCCCTCCACCGAGACTGTGCCCTCTCCAGACGACCCTCCTGCTTCACGGGAGGACGTGTTACCTAACTCACAGGTTGACTCCCAGCCTGCCTCACAGGCTAACCCCCAGCCTGCCTCACAGGCTAACCCCCAGCCTGCCTCACAGGCTAACCCCCAGCCTGCCTCACAGGCTAACCCCCAGCCTACCTCACAGGCTAACCCCCAGCCTGCCTCACAGGACAACCGCCACCTGCCTCACAGGCTGACCCCCAGCCTGCCTCACAGGCTAACCCCCAGCCTGCTTCACAGCCTAGCTCGTAGCCTGCCTCACAGGACAGCTTCCAGCCTGCCCCACTTAATGCTTCTCTTCCTGCTTTACAGGATGTCGGGTTCCAACCTGTAAGGAATGGAGCCAAACCGAAGAAGGCAACCAAGGATCTACTGACCCCCACTACCTTCAATAGGTTCCAGGTGCTGGCAGACACCATGGAGGATGACTTCGAGACTCGCCTAGTTGGGGACTCCATGGTGCGTGACCAGCTGGTTGAGTTCTGTGGTCGTTCATCAAATGGCCGCAGAAAACGTTACTGCTATCCAGGTGCCAGACTGGATGACATCACCGCAGCATGCGATGATGTCACGAGAAATGCCGACCGAAACACCCTCTTTGTCATTCACGCGGGGACAAATGACGTAAAGACAACCCGTTCTGAAGAACTGCTTGAGAAATACCGCCGCATGATCAAGTGGTATAAACGCAAAACGGATGCCAGTAACATCATAATCTCAGGAATCCTCCCGAGTGTCGGTGCCGAATCTAGCTTTTACAGTAAGGCCTTCAGCACAAACAACAGACTTCAGTCCCTTTGCTCACAAGAAAACGTCCAGTTCGCTAACTTATGGAACAGTTTTTACTACGATTCAGACTTGTTCCTTCCTGATGGCATCCACTTAAACCATGTTGGAGCAGCCCTTTTCGGGAGGCTGCTCTGTGACCAAGTGGCTATTCGAAAGCCAAAAAACGCGGAGGCGAGAGCACCAGCAGCCCCACCGTAAGGGAGTACTCAACCCGCGAAACCCCCGACTCGAATCACATTAAAGCTTGCTATGTAAACGCTCGTAGCCTACGTAACAAATTTGAAGACTTAGAAGTCCTCGCGGCTACAAATCATTATCACATCATCGGAGTCACAGAATCTTGGATAGACACTTCAAATAGAGATTTCATTGTGGAATATAGATTACCGGGCTATACCATCTTTAGTCATGAAAGAGAGTACAGACAGGGTGAGGGCGTTATCTTTTATATCCACAACTCTCTCCATCCAGTATCCGTGAAAACAGATATTATAACCAGTGTAGACACGGTCTTCATTGAAATTAAAAATAAATCTCGTAAAATAGTAATTGGATTTATCTACAGACCGCCAAGGCAGACTCTTGATATCGACCACGCATTAAGTGAATTATTTTTAGAAACAAGTAGCAGTTGCGAGGCAGTAATTGTTGGAGACTTTAACTTGCCAGTGAAAAGATGGGGTGAACCGATGAACTGTCATACGGGGCTCGACCTGTACACAAATTTACTAAAAAGTGATTTGCATCAACACGTTCAAGAACCGACTCGGGAAAATAATATACTTGACCTTATCTTTTCAACGACAGCTGATCTAGTTAACGAAGTAAATGTTGGTCCAATTTTTAGTTCTAGCGATCACCGAACAATCACATTCAGCATCAATATGAAAGAAAGTAAAGTAACTCCTAGTAAAGAAAAGGTGCCTGATTATCAGAGAGCGAGTTTCGTAAGACTCCGATCATTTCTAAATAATTCTGACTGGACTGAAATATCGGCGGAAACAGATACTGATAAATCTTGGGGGGCCTTCACCACAATATTGAACAATGCCATAAGCATATGCGTACCCTATCGTAACAGACGTTCAGCTTTTAAGAAGAAACCCAAATGGTGGAATAACGAAACTCAAAATAGCCTATCTCTTAAAAAAAAAGCGTATACAGTAGATACATATCAACTCAGAGTGAGGCTGACAAACTAGAGTTGGACAAAATTCGCCGCGAAACCAAGAAATTAATAAAACGAAGCAAGAAAAATCTGAAGAATATATAGCGGAAACAAGTAAATCTAATCCTAAAGAATTTTTTAGCTATGTAAATAATAAAAAGTCACTCACTTGTGGTATCGGACCGCTTGCTAATGATAGTGGAAACCACACGAACGATGAAAATGAAATGGCTACAATCCTAAATAGCTTTTTCGCATCCGTATTTACCTACGAAAATTGTTTATCACCTCAACCGCCGGAGGTCAGAAGGACCGAAAAGATGTTAAGTGGCGTGCTCATCGTAGAAAGTGGCATTTTACGCACAATTGAAAAGATTAAAATAAGCAAAGCTCCTGGTCCAGACAAAATTACCCCTAGGGTCTTAAAGGAAATCAAATATCAAATTTGTAAACCGCTCTCCATCATATTCAATAAATCAATAAATCTTTAACAGCTGGAAAAGTTCCGTCGGATTGGAAACTTGCAAATGTCACACCAATTTTCAAAAAGGGGGACAAGTCTCATCCACGAAACTATCGACAAATTAACCTGACATCGATTGTTTGTAAGTTAATGGAGACTATCATTCGCGACAATAAGGTGAAATTCTTCGAGGAAAATAATATAATAAATAATTCGGAACATGGCTTCCGTACGAAACGTTCGTGTTTGACTAACTAACTTGATTTTTTTTATTATATTTTTGAGGTGTTCGATGAAAGCAGATCAGTAGATATCATATATCTGGATTTTCAAAAGGCATTTGATAAGGTCCCCCACCAACGATTGCTCAGCAAACTATTGGCGCACGGTATCTCGGGTAACATTCACAAATGGCTTGTGGACTGGCTCTCTGAGCGGAAACAGAGAGTAGTTCTAAACGGTGTTACATCTAACTGGCTCGACGTCAGAAGCGGCGTACCTTAGGGATCAGTGCTTGGCCCCATGCGCTTCTTAATTTATGTTAATGATATCGATGATGGGTTCACTTGCACAGTATCAAAATTTGCTGATGACACAAAAATTGCTAGTAAAGTAACTGCGACACTCGACGAAGAAGCTTTACAATCAGGCCTAGATCGACTTGCACGTTGGGCCAATCAATGGCAAATGAAATTTAACGTTGACAAATGTAAAGTGTTGCACATCGGAAAAAATAACAACCGCGTTCGGTACGTAATGAATGGCCAACAACTTTCTGCAGTAAGTAAAGAAAAGGATCTTGGAATCACTATATCAAGCGATTTAAAGCCCAGCCAGCATTGTTCAGAGGTAGTTAAAACTGCAAACAAATTGGTTGGCTTCATCGGACGAGTCTTTAATAATAAATCGGAAAAAGTAATATTAAAACTGTATAATTCGTTGGTTCGACCCCGTCTAGAGTACCGTGTACAGTTTTGGTCTCCCTACTACAGAAAAGACATAGAAAAGTTGGAACGGGTTCAACGAAGAGTTACAAAGATGATTCCTAGGTTGAGAAATTTGTCATATGAACAAAGGCTTAAAGACGTAGATTTATTCAGCCTATCAAAACGAAGAATGCGAGGCGATCTAATAGAAGTGTTTAAAATGTTTAAAGGATTCAGTGATATTAATGCGGAAGATTACTTTACAATTGATCGATCAAATAGAACAAGAAGAAATCACAATTTGAAGATAAGTGGTAAAAGATTCTCGTCGCACGAAGCTAAACACTTCATCTTCAATCGAGTTGTTAATGTTTGGAACTCTCTACCCTGTGATGTCGTTGATAGTACAATAGTTACGGCCTTCAAGAATAGATTAGACAAGTGTTTTGAATCCAACCAGCAACTAAGATATTACTCATTGTCGTAATAACGTTAAGTTCTTTCGAATACTGGTGTCCTTGTCCGCTTTTATCGCCCGGTTAGTGGTAGCAGTAATGGTAGTTCTTTCCTCTTTAGACTTCTTCCAAGGTATATATAATAACTGGGATGCCCACATCCCCAGTGATGTAATATACCTGGACTTTCAGAAAGCCTTCGACAAGGTACCGCACGAGCGACTCCTTAAGAAACTGCACTCGGCGGGCATTGGAGCCAATCTGATCGCGTGGATAAGAGATTGGCTCACCGACAGAAAACAACGAGTACTACTAAACGGACAGCCTTCCGATTGGCTTCCAGTCACTAGTGGAGTGCCTCAAGGGTCAGTGCTGGGACCCATTCTCTTCATCATATATATCAACGACCTCGAAGCAGGATTGAAATCAACAATATCGAAATTTGCTGATGATACCAAGGTGGGTGGAAAGGCCCTCACAAAGACCGACTGCGAAATCATTCAGAAAGACCTCAATCACATTATCGAATGGTCAGAAAAATGGCAAATGTCCTTTAATGTTTACAAATGCAAAGTCATGCACATTGGGTCCAGAAATAGTAACCACACATACATCATGAATGGGAGACCTCTGCAAGCGATGCAGGAGGAAAAGGATCTTGGAGTCACTGTCAGCAGTGACCTGAAACACGCGAATCACTGTAAAAAAGCCTACAACAAAGCCAACACTATGCTCGGGTTCATAGCGAGGAACTTCGAGTGTAAAACGCCAGACGTGATGCTAACCTTGTATAATTCCATGGTAAGACCGCACCTCGAGTATGCAGTCCAGCTCTGGTCTCCTAATTACAGAAAGGACATTGATTTATTGAAAAGGATTCAACGGCGCGCCACAAAGATGATTCCAACCTTAAGGGCTCAACCGTACGAGGAACGACTCAAGCGACTCAATCTCTTTACATTGGAGAAAAGGCGCCTGCGAGGGGATATGATTCAAGTCTTCAAGTATCTGAAAAACTTCAATAACGTCGATTACTCCAAATTCTTTGAACTGCAAACCAACCCAAGAACTAGAAATAACGGCTCACCCATTCAGTCGAGTCGATGTAACACAGACATCGGAAGGAGTTTCTTTTCAAACCGAGTCATTCGTCACTGGAACAATCTTCCTTCAGAAGTAGTAAATGCGAATACCATCAACTCCTTCAAATATAGAATCGACCGTCACTTCGCTGCGTCAGGAATGAGCTGAATATTGAGGTACATATTTTCAGACAGATTGCAGCAAGACCTCAACCTATATTCATATAATTCTCCCCCACAACCTAGATTGCAAGTATCGTAAGTCAACAATAGAGTACAGCAACAGTTAATGTCCGCATGACAGGTGGAGTGAGGTGTGGGTGCAGTAAGGTGACAGGTTACTGGTGCCGTGCCTAGTACCGCCGGTAAAACGAGGATCAAGTCTCTACCTGTGCCCCTGAAACTACACCTCACCCACCGTGAGTATTGGGGGGGATTCTGGGGCTGCCCTGTGTAGGCCACTCGTCCTAACACAGTCTCCGTGTATTTCTATGTTCTTGTATCTGTTCCTCAATATCGAGGTGCTTTCCATCTGCTCCTCAATGTCGAGGTGCTTTCATCTGCTCCCCAGGCCCCAAGTGGCTGTCGAGCAGATTAAATCACCTAAGCGGGCAACCACGTAATGAGCCAATAGGCTTTCTGTTGCCTGCATTTCCATGTTTCCATGTTTCCATGTTTCCTACATAATTTCCATGCAGTTTTTCCATGCTGCATGGTTCTTTTTTCTTTCCTGACAGCTTTGGCTGGAGGGATGAGGGGGTGGGGAGGAGCCTTCGCCTTTGCTGTCCTTCATCTTCCACCTTTGATTAGATAGTTAGTGTAGCTTGTCACAAACAGCCTCGTCAGGACCAGCAGGTCTGCTGTTGTTTGTTCTTCCTTTGTGTTCCTTTGTGTTCCTTTGTACCTGCCACCACTTTGAACCAGTCTGCATCCTCTTCCTCTTTTTCTTCCTCCTCCTCCTCCAATATCCACCAAAAACACCTCCATCTCTTCTCCATTTCCCTCAGTGTGCTGCCAACTTCTGCTAATCTCCATGTTCTTCAATCCTACCAATTTCCTCCTCCTCCTCCTCCTTCTACTACTACTACTACTACTATTACTACTACGAACATGGGAAATGGATTTCAATATTGAAAAGTGCAAGGTTATGCATATCGGAATCAACAACGATCGTATTCATTATCAAATTAACGGAGTGCGACTTTCTGAAGCCAGCAAAGAAAAAAAGATCTTTTAGTAATAATTTCGAACGATTTTAATTAAACCGAGTCAACATTGCACAGAAGTAGTAAAAACTGCCAACAAACTGATCGGATTTATTGGTCGTACATTTGAACATAAATCAGAAAAGTAATATTGACACTGTACAACTCGTTAGTTCGCCCACATCTTTAGCTACTAAAATGATCCTTAGAATGCAAAATAAACCGTACGAAGACAGACTTAAAGAACTGAACTTATTCAGCTTATCAAAGTGCAGGCTAAGAGGTGACCTTATCGAAGTATTTAAAATGTTCAAGGGATTCGACAACGTTAGTGTTCATGGTTATTTTACAGTCTCTCAATCAAGCGTAACAAAAAACAATGGATACAAATATCGAGGAAGCGTTACACTTCTTCTTCAACCGTGTCATCAATGTATGGAATGGTCTGCCTCAAAACGTCGTCGAAAGCGAAACTATTTGCACGTTCAAAAACCGACTAGACAAATATTTAAAAGCTAACCCGAACATCCGCTATTTTGCTCCGGTCTAAGAGAAAGTTGTCGTGTATGATCTCCCTTCTATCCATATAAAATTCCGTTGTAGTTTTTCAATACTAAAGGGTATTCTTCCTTTTCGTGCCAGCCTCGGCTGGAGGGACTGGTGGGAGGGGAGGAGCCTTCGCCTTTGCTGTTCTGTGTCTCTGACTCGTATATTAGAGTAGATGGTAGCAACAACAAACAGCCTAGTTAGAACCAAGAGGTCTGTTGCTGTTTGCTTTTCCTTTGTACTCCTTTGTTCTACTACTACTACTACTACTACTACTACTACTACTACTACTACTACTACTACTACTACTACTAATAATAATAATAATAATAATAATAATAATAATAATAATAATAATAATAATAATAATATTACTAGTACTCCCCCCCCCCCCCCATACCGCGCGGTCGGGACACCCACACTGTTACTGCAGAATAATCAACGAGACCCAAATTATTATCGGACTCAGCCATTTAACGTGTGTGTGTGTGTGTGTGTGTGTGTGTGTGTGAGAGAGAGAGAGAGAGAGAGAGAGAGAGAGAGAGAGAGAGAGAGCTGTGTCGCTGCACTCAATACAACGTTGAATGTTATATAAAACATAAACACACACACACACACACACACACACACACACACACTAATTACCTCATCCCTACTGTCCTATTAAAGCCACTTCATCCGTCTCTCTAGGTACAGGTGTTTAATTATACAGGTGTACAGGCTCGAATACGAACAGATAAAGCCCCAGTCACACTGACTTTACAACCTAATAACGATAATCAGCGACCTGTAATTCGCGGGAGGTCGCACAGGGTCGTGCCTGTGATCGGCATGTGTCTCCGACCCCCTACGATCAAAAAGGTCATCTTGAGGTTTTCGGTGCTGCACTATAGCGTGGCTGGGCCGCCGAACAGCAAATAATTTACATGACAAAATCTGCAGCCTATCACGGTTCAGCAGCATCCTTTGGAAACAGTTGAAATGACATGGAAAAAGATTGAGCCATTTTAAGCTGGTGTAAAAGAAAAGTCTGGCAATGGGCACCTATAGAGGAAGGGAGTCGACAGAGGAACGAGACGGAAGAAAGGATGATGGAAGAGAAGGAAAAGGACGCTGCAAAAAAGATGAAGTGTTTGAACAGACACAAGCTAGGAGGGAACACGTCAGGCCTCGTATGGTGCGGTTTCATTAGATATACATGACGGCTACGGGAAAGGAGTAGAAATATCAAACGGGTGAATGTATAGGAAGATAGAGATAGTAACCGTAAGGAAATATAAAGACAAATAAATAGAAAGTGAGATAAGTAGAGGAATTCATTATAGGAGGAAAAGAAGAAAAAGGTCAGTAGATACAGACCTATGAAAATACTTGCATTTACACATAGCTTGAAAGATGAACTAGTATGAATATAACGTAGAATCACGTGAATCGTCTGTGGCTAAGAAAAAGAGAAAATAAAGCAAGGAAAAAACTTTGTCACTGTAACAGAAAAGAAAAGAAAGAGTAAAAAGTAAAAGTTATAGAAGTAAAATTTGAGCAAAAAGTACAATAAGTAAAATAAAATAAAAAGGTTGAAAGAGACTTTGTTACTGTCAGTATAAAAGAAAAACAGTAAAAAAGAGATAACAAAGGAAGAAAAAGACTCGCTGTAAAAAGCAAAGAAAATGAAGCTAACCAGCCCGAGGCGCCGTTGTCCTTCGATGCTGCGACCAGAGAAAGGAATTTGTGTTGCTTTATTGAATTAGTGGCCGACCCCCCTCCTCCTCCTCCGGCTCCTCCTCTTCCTCTACCTCCTCCTCCTCCTCCTCCTGGAGGGATTGTGGTGCAGTGGTTAGCACACTCGGCTCTCAACCGAGAGAGCCCGGGCTCGATTCCTGGGCGGAGTGGAAAAATTTGGGCGGCTCTTCCGATACCCTACGCCCATGTCCACCCAGCAGTGAATGGGTACCAGGTGTTAATCGGGGGTTGTGTCCCGTCTCCTGGGATCTGTTCCCTTCTCCTATAGTTCCTTCCCGTTCTGTCTCTCCCCGGCATATGACCACAGATGTTGCGCCGACTAAACGAAACTTTCCAAACTTTTTTTCCTCCTCATTCTCCTCCTCATTCTCTTCCTCCTACTGCTTCTTTTCTTCCTGTTCTTCCCTCACTACCACCCTCCACATCCCTCTTGTTCCTCTCTGCTCTTGTATCCCCTTCACTCCACCTCACCTTCCCTTCCACCACGCTCTCTTCCACTCTCCTAATCCTTCTGCCCTCACCACCCGTCTCCACCTCCCCTCATCTGTTCGCTGTCCCTCCTCCACTTTACCACCCTTCCCCCCACGTCCTCTACCCCCATTCCTCCTCCTCCTCCTATCGCAGTCTCCTCACACCTTCCTGCCCCTCCTCTCCAACTAGTAATGCCCCCACTCCCCACAGCCCCTATTACCAGTCTCCAACCACTCCCCCCTCATTACACGCCCCCCTCCGCCCCTTCCTTCTCCCCCATAACGGACCTCGTGACAGCCTCGTTCGATCCAGCTTGAGTTATTGGCGGATCTTTCCCTTTCAGTTTTCTTTTATATTTCTTGTCGTTTTTAGTTAAGTATGACTAATATTTTTTTTTTCTGTGACTTGGTTTATGTGTTATTTCCTCTCTGTTTTGTTCTTGTGCTCCGTGACTGTCTTGTTTGTTTGTTGCCAAATTCATTGTTTTACGAGATAGATTGTCGCTTCTTCTTCCTGGTGAAGTTGTTTATGTTGTTGTTTCGTGTGTAGCATTTCTCACACTTACAGGTCCGTTAATAATCACCCCCGGTAAATATTTTCATCACATTTACTTAAATTTGGGAAGAACAGGTTGTCCTTAATTTTCCAAACATTTATTACACAGTTAGCACACAGAGTCCAGCTTGAATGGTTTCGAACACCGTTACGGTAAATAAAACATATTGTACACAATATCCTGTTTCATGTACAGGAAATAATACTTATTTGTAATGTAAAGAAAACGCAACTGATAGTAAAGAATATAGAGATAAAATTACTGGGAACATAACACAAGCAATCCAAGAGGGCCATGCAAGGCCACAGCAAAAAACATCAGGCACAGACATTGTGATATAACACAAACAACTCTTACAGTGACATATCAGTTGACGGTGTAGGACTTGAGTGTTGCCGAGCACGGTTGTGGTGCTGTCCACATTCACGAATCCTCCAACATTGAACTTTTTTTTCTTCATCTCGTTTGAATCACATTCCGTTAATTGTGCTCCGCGGTCTTTCCGGGCCTGCTGTGACGTGCTCAGCTTTCCTTAGCGGCGCCGTGATCCGAGTCGTCTGTGTCCTGACCTTTGCCCTTGGCCTTGGCCGTGGTGTAAGTGGCTTTCGCTGCAGACATAACTCCTTCCTCAGCTCGACCACGTCCCCGGTGCCCCGTGACGGTGCCGCGGCTCTCGGCGTCCCTTTCTTTGGGTGATCCACCCGCACGTCGCGGCGGCGCTCCACCGCGGCGGTGTTTTGTACATTTCTGGCGCAACAAGATAACTTGTCCACATCAGTGTCACTACAGCAAGTTTTCCAGAATGAGACGTTTTCTGGTGGGTCAGCAGCCACCAACTCTCTCTCTCTCTCTCTCTCTCTCTCTCTCTCTCTCTCTCTCTCTCTCTCTCTCTCTCTCTCTCTCTCTCTCTCTCTCTCTCTCTCTCTCTCTCTCTCTCTCAAATTAAGTTCGTAAGAAAAACAGTATGACAATGCTTCAAATTTTCCCTATTTCCAAGGATTTTTTAATTTTATTTTGATCCAGCTTTATTTATTTATATTTCAACGATTTATTAACTCACTTGTGTTTATTTGTTTGTCTTTTTGTGCATTCTTTCTGCCCTATTTGTTTTTTTTAATACCTCTTTTTGATTCTTATGTTGACCTCACATGATCTCTCGCCACCCGACTACCTTGGATACGTTACCTTTCTTTTTGCTACCTGTGCCACTCACGCTGGCCCCCCCCCCACCACAAAAACACAAACACCACACACCCCACATTTTTGCGTGCCCCCGTGCCTACGTCTGTCTTCGTCCATTGTCCGTGCTTTTTTCATAACTTATCTGAGACTATTCTGAGGCTGTTTTGTCCCCTCACCCACCTCACCTCACTTTACCTTACCTTACCTTACCTGATCTGACCTCACCTCACCTCACCTCACCTCACTTCGTATAAACTCACCTCACTTCATTTCACTTACCTTGCCTGGCCTTAATTCACTTTACTCTACCTCATCTCATCTTACCTGAGCTGACCTCACCTCACCTCACTTCATATCAACTCACCTCACTTCATTTCACTTACTTTGCCTTGCCTTAACTCACCTTACTCTACCTTACCTTATCTTACCTGAGCTGATCTCACCTCACCTCACTTCATATCAACTCACCTCACTTCATTTCATTTACTTTGCCTTGCCTTAACTCACCTTATTCTACCTTACCTTATCTTACCTTACCTTACCGTAATGCATCTCACCAAACCTTACTTCACCTTGCCTTACCTTACCTCACCTCACTTTTCCTTTTCCTTCCTTTCCCTTCCCTTCCCTACCCTTACCTCTCCTCAACTCACCTCACTTCACTTCATCTAACCTTACCTCACCTCACTTTTACTTTTCCTTCCTTTCCCTTCCCTTCCCTTACCTCTCCTCACTTCACCTCACCTTGCCTTACCTCACCTTACTTCGCCTTGCCTTTCCTTACCCCTCCTCAACTTACCTCACCTCTCCTAACCTTACCTTACCTCACCTCACTTCGCCTTACCAAACCTTATCTTACCGCACCTCACTTCACCTGAAGTTACCTTAACTCAATTCACTTCACCTCACCATGCTTTTCCTTACCTTACCTTACCTCAGCTCACTTAAATCTCATCTTGGTTTACTTTACTTTATCTATTATCTCAACTCACCTCACTTACCTGACCTGACCTCATTTCGACTCAACACAAATCAATTTACCTTACCTTACCTGCCTGAACTGAACACAACGCACCTTACCTTATCTTACACTCCTTAATCTTTCAGTTCACCTCGGGTCTTCAAGGTGATAGGACGTGCTCTGACTAGCTCTTGGGTTGACCATGTCTGGTGGGATGAGTTACGATGGTGCAGCGAGGGGAGAAGGCGAGGCAGGTGGGAGTACAGTTGAGTTGGTGAATTTTCTCTTGGAGAGAATAGAAGAGTTGGAGAGGACTGTGGAGGCCATGAGGAAGGAAAATCAAATCCTTCGTTCATCAGGTCCTCAGACAGGCGATGTACATAGTACACCGCCACAAGATGGGAGCTGGCAGGTAGTCCAGAGCCATGGCAACCGCTTGAGGTTGAAGAGGACCAATCCTGTGGGTGTGGAGTGCAGCAACTCCTTCCAGGCTCTCTCTGATCCGAGGGAGGAGGAAGGAGTGGAGGAGCAGGAGGTGAAGGAGAGGAGGGCAGTTGACAAATCCCTGCCCAGAGGTAACATTTTGGTTTTTGGGGATAGCCAGGTCAGGTTGTTAGATAGGGCCTTGTGCTAAAGATAGGAAACGTAGGACCAGGGTGTGTTTTCCAGGGGCAGGGATTAGGGATGTCAGCGATAGGGTAGAGTCGTGCATGTCAGACGAGGGAGTCAAACCAATCGTCTGCCTGAGCGTGGGAGGGAACGACATAGACAGGTTAGGTAGCGAACAGCTTCTGCGTCGCTACATGGAGGCTTTTAGAAGAGTTACGTCCAAGGGCGGGGTTCCTGTGGTGTGTGGGGTTCTGCCAAGGCGGCGGGTTGGTGGCATTTGGCTCTCCAGGGCTATTGCATTAAACTGCAAGTTGGCAGATTATTGCAAAGCCAATGGATGGACATTTGTCGACGCCTGGGACCGTTTCTTTGGCAGGAACCACCTATACAAGGGGGACGGGGTTCACATTTCATGGGAGGGGGTACAGATCCTGTCTGATGCCCTTGAACGTGGATTGGGGGCCCTGCAGGGTTTTTTAGGGTAAGTAAGAAGGGGCCTAAGATGGCAATACCAAGTGGGAGCACTAAATGTAGTAATAATAATAGCAGCTGCAGAGTAAAGCAAGGGGTAGGTCCAAATGTGTACTATACAAACAGTAGAAGTATTAGGAATAAAATGGATTCATTGAGGGGAAAGGCGTGCGTAGAGAAATTTGATATGATAGCGATCACAGAGTCATGGATAAACACTGCAGACAGACACTTTCTCCCAGAATTAGAGATTGAAGGGTATAAGTTATTCCACCAAGATCGAATAGGCAGGAAGGGGGGTGGGGTCGCATTCTTCGTCAGGGACAATCTTAAATGTGTCATTAACAACTCAATCAAGGTAGATAGCAATACAGCATCCTTCTGGGTAGAAACAATAGGTAGGAAGGAGAAGCTTGTCATCGGAGTACTTTACATACTGCCCACTCTTGCCAGAGACAGTAGCCACCCCCTTTTACAGGAAATTAGTAGGGCGTCAAGATATAGAAATGTGTGTGTAATTGGGGATTTCACTTATAGGAACATAGAGTGGGATACTTTATCCGGAGACCAAGAGGCACAGAATTTGTTAGATGTGATACAGGATAGTTTCATTAAACAGTTAATTATAACACCAACGAGGGAAGAAAATATTTTGGATTTGTTGTTAACTAATAGAGAGGATATAGTAAGCAACATTGAGGTTGGGGTTTCATTAGGTAACAGTGATCATAAGGAAATTAGATTTAATATCAAATGGGAGGATAGAGTCAGCAGTAACAACACATTAATACCTGACTTCAGGAAGGCGGACTACGAGGGGTTAAGAAAGAGCTGCAGAGGCTTAGGGGAGTAAAAACAGAGGTAGGTCAGGGCCCAGAGCAGGGAGGGGCGTTAATCTCTGGTGAGGGCACTAGTTAGGTCAGTAGCTTGGAGGTTGAGTACAATAGTTTGGTCAGGGAGATTAAACTAGGGCAGAAACAGTTTATACCTCACAGGGAGGTCAGGTCAACAGGTAACTACCCGCGATGGATGACAGACAGGCTAAAAACTGAAATAGGAAGGAAAAGAGGACTATATGTTAGAATCAAAAGGGGGGAAACTCACCTAAGGGATAGTTACAACGATTTAGCTAGAACAGTAAAGAAGAACACGCGTATGGCAAAACGTAATTATGAGATTAGAATTGCCAGGGAAGCAAAGACCAATCCAAAGGGTTTCTTTCAGCTTTATAAGACCAAGGTTAGGGATAAGATAGGGCCGCTTAAGTCAGGAGAATCACTGATTGATAGAGATGAGGAAGTGAGTGAGGCGTTAAATAGATATTTTTTTGACTGTATTTACCAAAGAGAGATTAAATGATATACCTCAGGGAGAACAGATCTACAGGGGATAAGAGGTAGAAGGATTAACCGACATCAACATAAGTAGGGAGCTCGTGATTAGACAGATAGATAGACTTAAAGTCACTAAGGCGCCAGGGCCAGATGAACTTTTCCCCAGGGTAATAAAGGAATGCGAAACTGAAATAAGTGGGCAGTTAACAGAAGTTTTTAGAAAGTCACTAGACACAGGGGTGGTGCCTGTTTCATGGAGGCAGGCACACGTTATTCCAATATTTAAGAAAGGAGACAAATCTTCTATGGAGAACTATAGGCCGATTAGTTTGACGTCAGTTATAGGTAAAACGCTTGAGTCAATAATAGCTGATTGTATTAGGGACCATATCGACAGACATAATTTAATTCACGACTCACAGCATGGGTTTATTAAAGGAAAGTCGTGCCTCACTAATCTTTTATCCTTTTACAATAGGGTATACGAGGCAGCTGACAATGATGAGAGGTATGATGTAGTTTATCTTGATTTTAGTAAGGCCTTCGATAAGGTACCTCACCAGAGACTGTTAAATAAAGTCAGGGCTCATGGGATAAGAGGGAAGGTATTTGATTGGATTAAGGCGTGGACTAGCGACAGGAAACAGAGGGTTACCATTAACGGTAAAAAATCCGAATGGGGTACTGTTACCAGTGGGGTTCCTCAAGGTTCAGTTTTAGGCCCGCTTTTATTCATTATCTACATCAATGACATAGACAATGGAATAACTAGTGACATAGGTAAATTTGCAGATGACACCAAAATAGGACGCACAATTAGGACAAGGGAAGATGCTAGAGCACTGCAGGAGGATCTAAAAAAACTGTCAGCTTGGTCAGAAAAATGGCAGATGAATTTTAACATCACCAAGTGTAGCGTACTTAGTGTAGGAACACGCAACCCATTACACGGGTACAGTTTAGACTCCACAGCGATAGGCAGATCAAAGTGTGAAAGGGATTTGGGAGTGTTAGTAAACTCTGGCCTAAAACTAAGGAAGCAATGTATTAGTGCGAGGAATAGGGCTAACAGGGTGTTAGGCTTTTTTAACAGGACGGTAACCAACAGGAGTGCAGAGGTCATCCTCAGACTCTATTTAGCGTTAGTTAGGCCACACTTAGATTATGCTGTCCAGTTTTGGTGCCCACGCTACAAAATAAACATCAACTTGCTAGAATCAGTTCAGAGGAGGATGACCAAGATGATTCAGGGGCTGAGGAATCTCCCATATCAAGATAGGTTGAAACACCTCAACTTACATTCACTAGAAAGACGAAGAGTGCGGGGAGATCTGATAGATGTATTCAAATGGGTACTGAGAATTAGCCAGCAGGATAGAACACGCAGTAATGGATTTTTATTAGAAAAGCATAGATTTGGGAGGGAAATAGGCAGGTATTGGTTTAATAATAGGGTGGTGGGGGAATGGAATAGACTCCGCAATCACATAGTTAGTGCAGGGACGATAGCTTGTTTTGAGAGTAAACTGGATAGCTACATGGAAGAGGATGACAGGTGGTAGAGAGGTGTTTGTGCAGTAAGGAGACAGGGTACTGGAGCGTACACCCGTACCGAAGGTAAACGAGGATCAAGCCTCTACCTGCTACCCCTGAAACTACATCTCACCCATCGTGAGTAGTGGGGGGGATTCTGAAGCTGCCCTGTGTAGACCACTCGGCCTCTTGCAGTTTCCCTGTGTTCTTATGTTCTTCTTCTTTTGACCTTTAAAGCTTTGTAGCACTTCTTAAATCCTCCTTCTCAACACTTCTATACTTCACACCATGCACTAGTCACTCCACAGTGCACACTTATACATTTCACCCTGAACTTAGGTGTTTTTATGTTCTTTTCTTCCCCTGACTTTGCTTTTCTATGCACTTTTGTTAATAGTTTCCACTATTACGGGGTTGTAGCAGTCGTAGTTGCCAGATAGCAGGTGACTGAGTTGTCTAGTATAGGGATGGAGGATAGGCTTGTTGAAAAATAGTAAATATAACGACACTGTTATGAATGTCAAAAAGAGGTATTTAGAAAAGGTGATAAATGAAACTGATAGGAGTACCCAGTTACGACTGTCAATGTATTTATATTTATTTTTTGTGTGAATATTTCTCTTTCTCCTTATACTATATCTTATTTATTTCCTCTTTTTTATGTCTAATTTGATGATGTTTATAAGATATTAATGTTGGAAAATCTTTATCACAGAAAAAAAATATATGAAGTGGACATGGAACAGTCACCCCTTTGGGCTGGTTTACACAGACACGCAGACATGCATGGACTGTCAGCAGGACATGGAAACTTCGTTGGTATAATTTTCCTTTATTCCTATGATGTGGCTTTGGACAAAGAGTCCTCCATTTTGTGCGCCATACATGCCCCAGTCGTGCCGTGAAACTATGGGAAAAGTGATGACATAATCAATTTACACATCCCAAACTTTCAGGCTCCTTGCACTGAAGCCTAAGTTATATATTGTTGCATTCATAGCTTAAACTATTCTTAACACTCTTATACACAGTATGTGAACATTACATAGCTTAACATTGTGTTATAACATAGAAATATTAGCAAAATATACTGACCTCCAGTGCCACGGATTGAATCACCGCTCCATATCGCTGAGTCTACAATTCATATCCACTTATAAGCGACAGACTCGCTGCCCGCGTAACCCAAACAAACGAACATCGGCAGCTGCGTGTAAGCGTTCTTAACGGCACCTATGTTACCTTCTAGTAGCACCATACAAGTTTATCCTTTTAGCACCATATAAATTCCTTTCACATTAATATTTTACGTAATAACAATGAGGTATAATGAGGTATATTGATACCACAGTTACATGGCTCCCCTAAATTGTAGGACAATTTAACTTATAACTACTTAATACATTGATCATAACATGAGTATTACAGATACATGAAATACTGCTAACATCATCTTTGCACTTCCTAAGTACAAACAGATCATTTAGGCTCCTCGGTGGGGTCCCCCTGGTCTTCCTGAGTAGTACATTCTAACAAGAGAACAAGACTATGAACAGGCCTTTCAACAATGTTCATTGCCTTTATTCTTTTCCCTGAATTGTCAAGACATGAGTCTGACATCATCACTTTCACCTTTCTCACAAGACCATCATCACTTGGAAGACACTCAGTTATTCTGCCTAGATTCCATTGGTTTCTAGCTAGGTTGCAATCCTTAACAATAACAATATCATCCACCTTGAGGTTTCTGCCATTTATTTCTAAGCTGAAGAGACTGCAAAACTTCCCTTTTCCACCTTGACCAGAACTCATTTGCAAGGAACTGTACCCTTCGCCAACGTTTCCTTGAGTACAAGTCAACTCTTTCATATTTACCTGGGGGAGGCATCACAATCTTTGACTTCATAGTTAACAGAGTGTTGGGTGTCAGTGGTTCTAAGCTAGTAGGAGAGGTAAGGTTATCCACAGTTAGAGGTCTACCATTTACAACTGTCTCTGCTTCTATCATGACTGTTCTAAGTGTCTCATCATCTAACTGAGGTCCATGTTGATCAAGTAGCACTGACAATATGCTTCTCACTGTTCTTATTTGTCTCTCCCACACCCCACCCATATGGCTAGCATGTGGTACATTCATCTTGAAATGAACCCAATCACAAGTGTCCTTCAGTAGTTCGGTTCTGAGCTTCTCCTCATCCATTTCTCTGAAAGAGTTGGCTAACTCGTTTTTTGCACCCACAAAGTTTGTTCCTTGATCTGATCTTAATTGCCTAACTGGCCCTCTTCTTCCTATAAAGCGGCGGTAGGCACTGAGAAAGGAAGTAGTGTCCAGACTGTTTGCTGTCTCTAGATGGACTGCACGTGATACCATGCATGTGAAAAGAACCCCATATCTCTTTAGCTCTTTACGTCCCTCTTTGATGTAGAAAGGACCAAAAAAGTCAACTGCAGCATAAGTAAAGGGAGGGGAAGGCTCTAGCCTATCTTGTGGCAAGTCTGCCATCCTTTGACCTTGTGTGTCACTTCTAACTCTTCTGCAGACTACACATTTTGAGACATGTCTAGCCACCAGAGATGAGCCCCCCAAAATCCAGTACCCAGATGCTCTAATTTCATTTAGTGTTATGCCCCTACCCTGATGATGTACCCTATTGTGGTAGTAGCAAATCAGTAGATCAGTAACATGGGAATCCTTAGGCAGGATTGCTGGATGTCTTGCTACTTGATGAGTAGACATCCTTATTCTTCCCCCAACTCTTACTATTCCATCTTCATCTATGAAGGGATCAAGTTTGTACAACTTGCTGGTTTTCTTTACTGTTTTTTCTTCTATTTGTCTGTGGGAAGACTCATGGTTTCCTGCACCCTTCAGCATCTTTATTTCCTCATGGAAGGCATGAGCCTGAGCCTGCCTTATTATCTCATTTTCAGCTTTTTTCAGTTCTTGTACTGTCAGTGGAATGTATTCTTGGCTTCTTCCTTTATGTGTCCCATCTGCATTCTTCTTGTACTTCCTTTGAAGTCTAAGGCACACTGCAATGGCTCTCTTCATACGGAACCACTCAGAGAAACAGTTCAGCCTCTCTAGTATATTAAACGGCTCATGTGTCTGTGTAGCACATGATGCAACTCTTTTTACTTCAGGATCATCATCTTCCAATTCATGATGCTCTGATGGGTCATCATTCATCTCAAAGTGTTGCCACAAGAAGCGTGGTCCATTCCACCACTTGTCCTTGTTAATTAACTCTTCTACAGACTGCCCTCTTGAGGCATAGTCTGCTGGGTTGTGCTCTGTTTCCACATACTTCCACTGACTTGGTGAAGTTTGATATCTTATCTGCTGGACTCTGTTGGCTACATATACATGAAATCGTTTAGAATCATTGTTGATGTATCCCAGCACTACCATACTGTCTGTCCAAAACACTTCCTGAATATCTTCATAGTCTAACTCCTTCTTTAAGACTGCACTGATTCTCACCGACACTACTGCTGCTGTGAGTTCCAATCTCGGCACAGTGATGGCTCGGAGGGGTGTCACTCTTGATTTTGCCATTACAAGTGCACAGTGTATTTGATCAGCAGTGTTGATCAGTCTTATGTAAGAGCACTGACCATATCCCTTTTGACTGGCATCAGAAAAATGATGCAGTTCAACTTTCTTAATTTCACCAAATCCTTCAGGCTTGTAACATCGTGGTATTTTTAAGTGCTCTAATTTGTGTAGGTCATCTCTCCATTGCTGCCACTGTGGCCTCACATACTGTGGTATCTCCTCATCCCAACCTACTCCTTCACGGCATAACTCCTGGAGTATCCCTTTGCCAATGAGGATGAGAGGAGACACAAGGCCTAATGGATCATATATTGAACTCACAGTAGACAATATGCCCCTTTTTGTGAGTGGCTTTTCTTTGACTTGTATTCTGAACTGGAAAGTATCAGATTCTACACACCACTCCACTCCAAGTGTTCTTTCTACAGGTAGCATGTCTTTACTTAAATCCAGGCTCTTGACAGTGTTATTCATTTCTTCAGGAGCTATTGCTGCTAACACTTCCTTACTGTTTGACAGAAACTTATGGAGATTAAAGCCACCCATTTTACACAATGCCTTGCTTTTCATTTGCAGATCAATGGCACCCTGTGCTGTTGGTACTGATTTAAGTTCATCATCAACATAAAAATCTTTCCTGATGAAGTTTGCTGCTTCATATCCATACTGAGCCTCATAGTCATTTGCAGCTTGCTTAAGTGCAAAATTAGCAACACTTGGAGATGATGTTGCTCCAAACAAATGGGCCGTCATTCTGTATTCAAGCATATTCTCACCTTGATTTCCATTATTCCACCACAGAAAGCGCAGAAAATCTCTTTGTTCAGGGTTCACCTTGACTTGGTGATACATTGCTTCTTTGTCACATACAAAGGCTGTCACTTCCTGACGGAATCTACATAGAACCCCAACCAGATTGTTTGTTAGGTCTGGGCCCTGTAACAGGTGACCATTTAAAGAATGACCTCTGTAGTTAGCACTACAATCATATACCACTCTTATCTTTCCTGGTTTCTTTGGGTGGTAAACCCCATGGTGAGGTATATACCACACTTGACCATCTGCTCGTTGCAAGTCCCTGGCTGGCACAGTTTCTGCATAGCCTTTGTCAATTAATTCTTTCATGAATTCCTTGTAATCTTGGTGGTACTTTCTATCTCTCATAATTTTTGCCTTTAACTTCATGAGCCTATGCAAGGCCATGTCCTTGTTGTTTGGAAGCTTGATGTCATTATTCTTAAGTGGAAGAGGCAGCTCATAGTGCCCTTCTCTCTGCTGACTCACTCCCTCGCTCATCCTTTTCAGGAATCTTTTGTCATCATAGGAAAAGGGAGTGTTGTCAGTTCCTTTATCATTAAAATCAAGCTCAAACATGTTCCTGACTTGTGCTGGGTTTATTAACTCCTTTGTCTGAGTAGGAACAACAAGGAAACTAACTTTTCTTTCTTCACTGATGACAACTTCTTGGGCTATAGTTCTATATGCTCTCGCTACATCATCTGAAACTTTCTTAGTTTCTGTAATTGCCTGGCCAACAACACCCCATCCTAAGTGTGTTTTTAGTCTATAAAGATCATCTTCATCTCCCACAATAATCTCTTTGGGCTTAATGGCTCTCATACAGTTAGCTCCAATAAGAAGTGCCACATCTACATTTGAATCATAAGGCATCAGTTTGTTAGAGATACTTGCTAAGTGTGGCCAGGTTTGGGCTGTTTCAGGGCATGGTATCTGAGCCTCCTTTGCAGGAATATCTTCCTTGGAATATGCAGGTGGAAGATCTATTTGCATGTGCTCACTGAATCCTCCTACAACAAGTCCACTGATTTTTGTGCAGGGGACTACCTGTTCTCCCGTTATTGTGGAGAGCTTGAGGTGTACTGGTGAGCCACTAACTCCCATTCTTTCCAAGGTGCTTTCTTTGATGAAACAGGCATCAGACTGACAATCCAATAATGCATACACCAACTTTTTATTGTGTTCATTGTCTCTGTGGTGTAACCACACTGGCACAATCATGGTGTGCATATATCCAGTCATAGACTGACTGGTGTTAATCTTGTTTGAAACTGCTGAGCTTTCATTTGCTTTTGCCTGAGTTGCTTTATCTGACTCTCCTGCCTTGAGAGTTGGAGCACTAGTTTGTGCAAGAGCATTATTGTGAAGAGATGTTGGGTGGTATCGTTGACATATACTACAACATTTCTTAAGACGGCAATCTATCTTTCTGTGACCACGCTTCAAGCATCCTCTACACAAGTACTGCTTCTGCACAAAGTCAAACTTTGCGTTGTTATCAAGCAAGTTAAACTTTTTACACACATCTACATCGTGCTCTTCATTGCAATAAAGGCAGTTCAGTCTCCTTGGCCCTGTTTTTCTTACTTCAAAGCCTTTTATCATATCTAGCCTTGTTGTCCGTTGTTGTGTGTGACGGCTTTACCTCTGATGCCTCTGTCTTGAAACTTCTGTTTCCAGATTTATCAGTACTTGAACTACTATTTCTTCCTTTGGCTACAACTGCAGTGCTCCTTTGATTCTTATCTATGACTGCACTGTACGATGATATTGGGTTGCACGCCTTTGTAGCCTCTCTACGTATGAACTTACAGAACCTTTTAAAGGGAGGATATTGTTCAGAACTTATGTCTGTTAGACCTTCATCATCACTATCATCATCACCTGTAGAAGCATACTTGTACACTATTGTGTTCCATTTCTCAACTAGTGAGACAGGTAACTTTTTCAATAATTTGACATTCTCCTGTGAGTCATCTAACACCACTAGATGAGGTATGCTTTCCATTGCTGTCTTGCAACTGTCCAGGAAATCTGCAAATTTCCTAAGTGCTGGGCAATCATTCTGCTGAATTTTTGGCCACTCATATAACTTCTTTCTGTAGGCATTAGACACAAGAAACTGATTTCCAAACCTACCCTTTAGGGCAGGGCTACTCAACCATTATGAGCAAAGGTCCAGTTAGACAAGTACAAATGTATGCAGAGATCCGATTCAGGAGTAGCAAAATATAATTTTACATTATGAAAGTCCTAGGATGGATTCTTGCAAGTGTATTTCCTTGACTGATTGTAGGCCTACAGTCAGGCAAGGAAAGACCATGTAAATCAGTTATATTTTTCTACTGCTGGAACTTGGGGTCCAGTTACAACACTCATAAGGTCCGGATTCGGACCGCGGGCCGCCAGTTGAGTAGCCCTGCTTTAGGGTTTTCTTAGCCTTTATGTAAGCTTCTTCAGTATTTAACTGAAGCAATCCACTGATTGCTTCCTTGGCTTCACCATCGGTATACCTTCCAAGGTAAAAGAGCCTTTCGGTAAAATCAGTAGTTCTGGACTCAATGAAAATTTCAAAACTTTGTGACCATGTTGTGAAAACTAACATGTCTCCCTTGAACACTTCTGGTTCTGGACGTGGAAGGTTTTCTCTGGTTTGCCTCATTGACATAATATCTGCTATCCTCTGCATTGCATCTAACTGACTGACTGAACCTGGGGAAGGCTGGGTAGTATGCCTAACATTATTATCAGTGCCATTTGACCGACAACCAGAATTGTTGTTCACATGTGTGTCAGGTTCCTGCAAATCAACTTTTGGTGAGAAAACCTTGGCATTAGGGTTAAGTTCCTTGTTAGGTAGCATATCAACAATCCTATCAACTGATTTATACAATTCTTCTTTTACCTCATTTAAGTCAAAGGGTTGACTAAATTCTTCCCTTTTAACTGGCTGGGCTTTCACTTCAGCAAGAGTTTGAGGCTGATTGTTTAGGTACTGTTGAAGCATCTGCTCCTTTCCTTTCAATTCATTGTTAAGTTAACTTGGGTCCAACTGACTCATTCCATTACTATATACAGCCTCAGGGTCTGCCTTAGCTCCAGCCTGTTCTCGTTTACCCTTTGAAACATTGGAAACATTGGAATTATCAGATATTACTGAATCATTTTCATGCTGCAGAGATTTAATTTTCTCTGCAACTTCATGGATTACATTAAAGTTAAACTTCTCACAGTCATCCAACTCCTGAGTAATTTGTTCATTACTTTCAGGATCAGCTCCAATTAATTCCTCACAAGCACTGCAAAACTCTTCAAACTTTGTATCCATAACTTTTATACATTCCTGTAATTCATTAGTACAACTTGACCCCTGTACTTTGGCATAGATACTGTTTGCTGCCCTCTTCCAAGCACGCTTATTTGCTGAACACCTGCTCTTGTACACCTGAATTGTATACTCTTTACCCTTCTCTGTTTGTGTTCTCTGTCTTTCACTGCGTGCTGCCTCATCCACCTGCTCATCCAGGCCCTTACCTGGGTCACCCTTAATAACTGTGGCATCTTCATTAGAACTCATTGTTGTTGTGTTTGTAGTCTACCAGCACTTAATTACTCTTGACAGCACTATAACGTACCTGTAATATGTGACAACTGGTTATATCCCATCCTCGTCGACGTGTCCGTGGTGTCGGTCTTGAGGGGGATGGATAGGCGTGGAGGCACACAGTATTTATTGAGTAAGCTCTACATTACACCCTGAATCTCAGCGCCTTGTGTCCTCGTGTGTGTGTGTGTGTAGAATTTTCTAGGAGCTATATGTAGCTGAAACTTACATATAGCCTTCAAACTAATGCTAATTATGAACTTTACATTTCTGCCCGAAATCGTGCCAAATCTATTCTCCGACTAACCAAAAATTCTTTCATTAATAGAAAATGTCAAAACCTTGCTTTCTCTAACTCTTCCCGTGATTTCTGGCATCTAGCCAAAAACATCTCCTCCAACTTCACTTCTTCATCTTTCCCTCCACTCCTCAGTCCTGACGGCAACACTGCCGTCTCATCTATCTCTAAGGCTGAACTCTTCTCTCAAACTTTTTCTAAAAACTCCACTCTGGACGATTCTGGGCATATTCCTCCTACTCATCCCCCCTCTGACTCCTTTATGCCTGTTATAAAGATTCTTCAAAATGATGTTTTCTATGCCCTCTCTGGCCTCAATCCTCAGAAGGCTTATGGACCTGATGGAGTGCCTCCTATTGTCCTTAAAAACTGTGCCTCCGTGCTGTCACCCTGCCTGGTCAAACTCTTTCGCCTCTGCCTGTCAACATCTACCTTTCCTTCTTGCTGGAAGTATGCCTTCACACAGCCTGTACCTAAGAAGGGTGACCGCTCCAATCCCTCAAACTACCGTCCTATTGCTTTACTTTCTTGTCTATCTAAAGCTTTTGAATCAATCCTTAACCGTAAGATTCAAAGCATCTTTCCACTTCTGACCTTCTATCTGATCGCCAGTATGGGTTCCGCAAGGGCGTTTCTGGTGATCTCCTAGCTTCTTAACTGACTCTTGGTCATCCTCTCTTAGCCGTTTCGGTGAAACTTTTGCTATTGCGCTGGACATATCAAAAGCTTTTGATAGGGTCTGGCACAAATCTTTGCTTTCTAAACTACCCTCCTACGGTTTCTATCCTTCTCTCTGTACCTTTATCTCCAGTTTCCTTTCTGACCGTTCTATTTCTGCCGTGGTAGACGGTCACTGTTCTTCCCCTAAATCTATTAACAGTGGTGTCCCACAGGGTTCTGTCCTATCTCCCACTCTTTTTCTGTTGTTCATTGATGATCTTCTTTCCAAAACGAACTGTCCTATCCATTCCTACGCCGATGATTCCACTCTGCATTATTCAACTTCTTCAGGAACTTAACGACTCAAGGCTGGAGGCTGCAGAACGCTTAGCCTCAGACCTTACTATTATTTCCGATTGGGGCAAGAAGAACCTAGTGTCCTTCAACGCCTCAAAAACACAGTTTCTCCACCTATCCACTCGACACAATCTTCCAAACAACTATCCCCTATTCTTTGACAACACCCAGCTATCACCTTCCTCAACACTAAACATCCTCGGTCTATCCTTAACTCAAAATCTCAACTGGAAACTTCATATCTCATCTCTTACTAAATCAGCTTCCTCGAGGCTGGGCGTTCTGTACCGTCTCCGCCAGTTCTTCTCCCCTGCACAGTTGCTGTCCATATACAGGGGCCTTGTCCGCCCTCGTATGGAGTATGCATCTCATGTGTGGGGGCTCCCTCACAGCTCTTCTGGACAGAGTGGAGGCAAAGGCTCTTCGTCTCATCAGCTCTCCTCCTCATACTGATAGTCTTCTACCTCTTAAATTCCGCCGCAATGTTGCCTCTCTTTCTATCTTCTATCGATATTTCCACGCTGACTGCTCTTCTGAACTTGCTAACTGCATGCCTCCCCTCCCATGGCCCCGCTGCACTCGACTTTCTACTCATGCTCATCCCTATACTGTCCAAACCCCTTATGCAAGAGTTAACCAGCATCTTCACTCTTTCATCCCTCACGCTGGTAAACTCTGGAACAATCTTCCTTCATCTGTATTTCCTCCTGCCTACGACTTGAACTCTTTCAAGAGGAGGGTATCAGGACACCTCTCTTCCCGAAACTGACTTATCTTTCGGCCACCTCTTTGGATTCTTTTTAGGAGCAGCGAGTAGCGGGCTTTTTTTATTTTTTATTAATGTTTACTTTTTTGTGCCCTTGAGCTGTCTCCTTTGCTGTAAAAAAAAAAAAAAAAAAAAAAAAATATGGTATACAATCCTAGTATATAAACATACAAAAGTATAAAGGTATCAAAACTTATATAAAGGGATTTGGATTCCTTGTTACTACATAGTTTTGTCTGGGCGCTTACAAAGAAAACTTAACATTAATGCATAACTTATAAATACTTAATACAATGCTTAATCTACGTACATATCAATTGTAAGAAGATTTATATTTATTATCACCTAAGTGAATCTTTATGTAACGCTGAGTTTACTTCTTACTTCTTGAATGCCGGTGACCTAAAGAACTTGGAAACCCCTCACTTGCAGGTGATGAGTGGATGTAGACAGGTTGTAAGTGCTTGCTAGGAGTGTTGCCTCACCCGTCCATGGAGATGGAAACATTGAAGTGACCAGTGTGAAGTTACATACATGGCAGGCCACTGCAGGTTCGTTGGAGTTTACTGCAGATCGTTGGTGGTTACTGCAGGTCACTGCAGAGCCGTGCCTCCTTATGACTGCAGCTTGATTGTAGCTGCAGTATCCTGGAGTTTCACTGCAGCTTGTAGAGCTGCAGAGCCCTGGAGTTTCACTGAAGCGGACATGGAACAGTCACCCCTTTGGGCTGGTTTACACAGACACGCAGACATGCATGGACTGCCAGCAGGACATGGAAACTTCGTTGGTATAATTTTTCTTTATTCCTATTGTTATGCCGGACGTGTTACTTGGGTTCCGTGTCGCCGTCAGGAGACTCCGTGGGAGGGAGATATGTAAACACTTTGCACAGCTTCTGTAGTTTAATATTCTTCCTTAGTAGTACACTTCACTTACCACTAGCTTACTATGACTGGGACTGGACTCTCTCGCCCTCTTCTCCTATATATATCCAGAACAGTACAGTCTAGAATGTTACAGTATATTTTAGATCATACAAGAACATGTAGCAAAAATATATGCGAGTTGGCAACACTTCCCGCCTGGCGTCTGTCATTCACGCGGGCGCGGACGGCTCGCCTTGTTCCCCGCCCTCCTGCTCGTTCCTCCCGGAGCCTTCTAGAGGCCTATGGTCGCCGGGGGAAGCTTCCAGCACAACACTATCCCCCCCTCTTAATTGTGATCGTCCCGATCACACACTTAACTATGTACAAACATAAGAGAATTAATCAAAAACATAATAATCGTCGTATCGCTGTGGACGCCTGCGTTGTCTCTGTCTTCTGTTCGTTGCCTCCTGCGCGTCTGTCTCCTGGTGCGCCTCGTCGTCGTCCGCTTCTTGGGGTGTCCCTGGAACATCTGCCGAAGCCGGGAGGTTATCTCCCTCGGCTGAAAGGTCCAGAAGGCCTACGTCGTCGTCGACCTCCTCTCGGTCCTGGACGTCCCTTGCGTTTTCGTCGGCTGCTGGGTGTTTGTAGTTGTTCCAAGTGTAGTTTCCCGGACCGTGGTACCTCCATAGGCGGTTGACGTGGACAACTTTCGGCTTGGTCCTTTCCGTTCTCCGGATTCGATAAGTCACGTCGGAGAGGCGTTCTAGCACAGTGTAAGGGCCTTCCCAAGGGCTCTGTAACTTCGGAGACTGTCCTTTCTTCCTCTGCTGGTTGTAAAGCCAGACTTGGTCTCCTTCCTTGAAGTCAACGTGGCTTGCCCTCATATTGTAACCGCGCTTCATGGCCTCCCCGGAGAACTTCAAGGCACGACGGACTTGATGGTGCACCTCTTCCACCCGTTCCTCTAGCTGACGGGCAAAACTGGAGGCGTCCCTTGGAAGGCTTTCCCCAGGAGGCCTTCCTGTCAGTAGGTCCACCGGCAATCGCAGCTCACGTCCAAACATCAGCTTTGCCGGTGAATACCCCGTAGTCTCGTGGGCGGCAGACCTGTAGGCCATGAGAAGCGCAGGCAGCTTCTGATCCCATGAAGACTGATCATTGTTGCACTGCTTGGCCAACTCCTGGCCCAACGTCCAATTAAACCTCTCCACCATTCCATCTGACTGTGGGTGCAGAGGGGTGGTCCGGGTCTTCTTGATGCCCAGAAGCTTGCAGCACTCAGCAAGGACTGTTGACTCAAAATTCCTTCCCTGGTCGGAATGGAGCTCGTTAGGCACACCGAAGCGACAAAAGAACTCCTCCACCAAAACCTTGGCGATGGTAGTGGCTTCCTGGTCAGGGATGGCGTAGGCTTCCGGCCACTTGGTGAAGTAATCCATTGTGACGCAGATGTACCTATTTCCGTTCGTCGTCAGAGGCAAGGGTCCTGCTATATCCACTGCCACCCGTTCCATGGGGCTCCAACCTGGTATAGTTGCAATGGGGCACGGTGACGCTTCTTGGGGCCCTTCTTTGCACAGCACACCTCACACGCGTGACACCATTCTTCCACGTCCTTCCTCATGCCAACCCAGTAGAACCCTCGGCGCAGGCGACTCAGTGTCTTCTTTACCCCAAGGTGTCCGCTGGTGATGCTGTCGTGCATTTCTTTCAGGACGCCTTCCCGGGACTTCATAGGTAGCACCGTGGACCAGTAGTGGTCAAGACCATCATGAGAGACCCAGCGTCGCTGCAACACCCCGTCGTCTATCCGAAGAGTGTCCCACTGAGTCCAGTAATTCTTGGTGGTAGGGCTTTCTCGAGATTACTTCCCACCTAGGTCGCGTTGACGACTGACTCAGCCACTCCATAATTGGTCTCAGATCTCGGTCCTCCCGCTGCAGTTTTCCCAAGTCTTCCCATGGCACCTCCGCTGTCTGTTCCACTGTAGTGCAGCGGCACATATTCTGGACGCTTTCCCTCTGGAGGCAATGTTGACACTCAGGTAGGCACCGTTAGCGTTACCGTGTGTTAGCCCAGATCGGTGCACAATAGTGTAGTGATGCTGCTCTAGTTTACCTATCCAGCGAGCAAGCTGGCCCTCAGGGCTTTTCAGTGACTTCAACCACCGCAATGCAGCGTGATCCGTGCGGATGGTGAAAGTTGCACCGTACAGGTAAGCATGGAAAAAGTCAAGGCTCTTGACTACTGCCAGGAGTTCTTTCCGGGTCACGCAATAGTTTTTCTCGGCTGGGGTGAGCTTCTTGCTGAAGTAGGCCACAACCCGTTCCATGTCGGCACATGCCTGGGACAGCACTCCACCAATCCCCTCATCACTGGCATCACAATCCAGTATAAAAGGCTTAGAGGGATCTGGGTAGGTGAGTACGGGCGAGCTGATGAGGGCCTCCTTGAGCTTCTCAAAGGCAACCTGAGTTTCCGCTGTCCACTCAAACTTGCGCCCCTTCTTCGTCAGGAGGTGCAGTGGTGCAGCAATCGTAGCGAAGCCTTTTACAAACCTGCGGTAGTATGAGCACAACCCGAGGAAGCTCCGCAGCTCCTTCACGTTGGTGGGTGTCGGCCAGTCCCTTACCGCAGCCACCTTCTCAGGATCAGTGCGTAGTCCAGCCTCGCTCACGATGTGTCCCAAGTATTGGACCTCCCTTTGGAATATGCAGCTCTAAACCGGGCGAAAACCTCTGATAGTCTTTCCATCTCCTGCTCGAAGGTCTGGCCAAAGACAATCACGTCGTCGAGGTAGATGAGTGCCGTCTTCCAGTGAAGTCCCTCCAGCACCCTCTCCATCAGCCGCTCGAACGTGGCCGGCGCGTTGCACAGGCCAAAGGGCATGACCTTAAACTGCCACAGGCCTTGACCGTAGGAGAAGGCTGTTTTCTCTTTGTCCTGCTCCGCCATTTTGACTTGGTGATACCCAGACTTCATATCCAGTGTTGAAAACCACTTGGAGCCCACCAAAGCGTCGAGCGTGTCCTCGATCCGTGGGAGTGGGTATGAATCCTTGATGGTGAGATCGTTGAGGGCTCGGTAGTCCACGCAGCACCTGAGAGAACCGTCCTTTTTCCTGACGAGCACTACAGCAGACGCCCACGGGCTGCTGGACAGCTCGATTAACCCCTATTGCCGGAGATCATCCATCACCTCATCCATCTCCTTGCGACGGGCTGGTGCCAACCTTCGAGGAGCTTGCTTCACTGGGCGGTGGCTACCTGTGTCGATGTGGTGCTCTACCAGGTCCGTACACCCCAAGTCCAGGTCTCCTGTGGAAAACACATCTGCATTCCTCACGAGAAGCTCCCTGAGCTGTTCCACTTGGGGTTCCTCTAGACACTTGGAGCTCCTGTCAAACAGATCGCGCAGGTAGACGGGCAGCTCCTCCTGGGGCTTCGTCAGGGTTCTCTTGTAGACACAGGTTCTTGGTTTCTGGTCGATCTCTTGGCACAACCCCACCATGGTCCCTTGTTTTATTTTCTTTGGGCTGAAGGAGACATTGGCCACGACGATAGGCATTTCCGCTGCAGTAGGGTCTGCCAAAGTACTGCCTACAATCACCCCGTTTTCTACCGGACATCGACTTCCACTCTCTACCACACACAGACTAGCCGGGGGGGCACCCGTAATTTGACAGGGTAACAGCATATCTGACCTCGGAGGAATAATGGTGGTGCGCTTGACTGTCACTGGCAGGCCCTCCTTGTGCACAGTCGTCAGTGGCACCCTCCTTCCTCCTACAGTCAGTTGCTTAGCGCGGAAGTCCAGCTCGCACCTGTGGGAGACAAGATAATCCATACCTAGGATGCAGGGGTCGTCCATGTCACCAACGTACACAGAGAGGGACTCTTCCTTTCCTCCGAGCTCAAACTTCACGTCCACTGGGCCTCTGAGCTCTGCATAGTGTCCAGTGATTCCGCACAGTCGATGCGACGTCTTAGGAAGCCGACGATGACTCACCACGTCAGGCCGCACAAATGTGCGTTCCGAGCCTGTGTCGACGACCACAGGCCACAACACTCCGTCAACCTTGCCCTCCACTTGGCGGCTCGTCATGGTGGTTCTCCTGCACATTGATATCTTCGGGGCATGTACAGGACAGACTGGTCGTTGCCCCCGTGAACCAGTCCTTCTTAGTTTCCCGAGTGGTGGTCCCTCGTTGGGGGCACATTTTTCCGACACTCATTCTTCCAGTGCCACTTTTCTCCACAGGTCCAGCACTTGGGTCCTTCCCTGGGCTTCTTCTTAGCGCCACCTTCATATTCCTTCTTCCTCTTATAGCATTCGTTCTCCTTGTGCCCAACCTTCTCGCAGTACCAGCACGTTCCTTGGAACCTGTCGAATGTGTCGCTGACAGCGCCCTTTCGTGCCCTAAAGCCAGAAGTCGAGTCGTCCCTGAAGCTCGACAAGCTAGACCTAACAAAGGACTCAAACTCCATGGCACGTGCCAGAGCTTCCTGCATTGATGTTGGCTTAGCTTGGTTCACTTGTATCTTCAGCTGAGGGCTGTCCAGGGCATCGATGAATTGATCACGCAGCAACACCGTCAGCAGGGCAGCGGTGGCACCTGGGTATGCCTTGTGCGCCATGGTCTCAAGGTCCTGAGCGAGTTCCTGAAGAGACTCGCCGCGCCTCCTGTTGCGGGTTCTGAACCTAACCCTGAAGAGCTCGTTCTGGTGCTTGGTCCCATATCGTTGCTCCAGCGCCTGTGCCAGCCCGCTGTAGCTGCCCTTTGTTGCATTATCGAGCTGAGCAAGGACCTCCAGCGCCGCCCCTTTCAGGCTAGTGGCCAGCTGTACCGCGCACTCTTGGTCATCCCATCCGTTCCGAGCTGCCAACAGCTCAAACTGAGCGCGGTAAGCCTCCCAGGAGACCTTGCCATCAAACTCCTGAGGCTTCTTTCTAACAGGCGAACCCAGCAGACTTATGGGGCTGGCGAAACTTCTTGCGGGGATAAACTCAGGCGAAGCAGGGCTCAAACTACCCCGGACTTGCGTAGGAGAAGCATCTTGGGTACAACTAGCCCCTGCAGGCACTGGCTGTCCGTTTCCAGCCAAGCTGTCTTCGAGGGCCTTCACTCTGTCACTTACGTCACAAACTGCCTGTTCTGTACGGTTCACCTTTCCCTGCACTTCTAATATTTCTTTGTGTGTCGTCTCTCGTACCACCTCCATCTCTTGTTGAAGATTTGTGTGTTCTTTCTCCACTTCTATCAGGCGTTGTCCCAAGTTCGTGGTCACATCAGTCATTTCTCTTCGCACTGATTCACTTCCATCTTGTACTGCTTTTAGCTGTAGCTGTAATCCTGTGAAGCGATCTTCTAGCTGTTCTTTGAGTTCTTGGAGTGTTCCTTCTTGTTGTTGCTGTGCTCTTTCTTGTTGTTCTTTGAGTTCTTGAAGTGTTTTTTCTTGTTGTTCTTTGAGTTCCTGGAGTCCTCTTTCTTGTTGTTGCTGTGCTCTTTCTTGTTGTCGCTGTGCTCTTTCTTGTTTCTCCCCCTGTAGTCTCAAGGCTTCCAAAAGTTCAGTCAACATGTCGTCCCTCTGGGCAGCTTGGGAACGAGTCTCCATGGCGAAAAACAAATGGCTACACTCCTGATGCCAATGTTATGCCGAACGTGTTACTTGGGTTCCGTGTCGCCGTCAGGAGACTCCGTGGGAGGGAGATATGTAAACACTTTTCACAGCTTCTGTAGTTTAATAATCTTCCTTAGTAGTACACTTCACTTACCACTAGCTTACTATGACTGGGACTCTCTCGCCTTCTTCTCCTATATATATCCAGAACAGTACAGTCTAGAATGTTACAGTATATTTTAGATCATACAAGAACATGTAGCAAAAATATATGCGAGTTGGCAACACTTCCCGCCTGGCGTCTGGCCGCGCCCCGCGGGACGCGGATGGCTCGCCTTGTTCCCCGCCCCCCTGTTCGTTCCTCCCGGAGCCTTCTAGGGGCCTATGGTCGCCGGGGGAAGCTTCCAGCACAACACTATGATGTGGCTTTGGACAAAGAGTCCTCCATTTTGTGCGCCATACATGCCCCAGTCGTGCCGTGAAACTATGGGAAAAATGATGACATAATCAATTTACACATCCCAAACTTTCAGGCTCCTTGCACTGAAGCCTAAGTTACATATTGTTGCACTCATAGCTTAAACTATTCTAAACACTCTTATACACAGTATGTGAACATTACATAGCTTAACATTGTGTTATAACATAGAAATATTAGCAAAATATACTGACCTCCAGTGCCACGGATTGAATCACCGCTCCATATCGCTGAGTCTACAATTCATATCCACTTATAAGCGACAGACTCGCTGCCCGCGTAACCCAAACAAACGAACATCGGCAGCTGCGTGTAAGCGTTCTTAGCGGCACCTATGTTACCTTCTAGTAGCACCATACAAGTTTATCCTTTTAGCACCATATAAATTCCTTACACATTAATATTTTACGTAATAACAATGAGGTATAATGAGGTATATTGATACCACAGTTACAATATATCTTCCACAAAGATACGCATTAAAACACAATAATATAACATTTTAGTTGGAGAGCGCGGGACACTCTCGGCCTAGCTTGGATGACTTATACTTTGACCTGTCAGGCCTACTTTATAATCGAGACGGCAATGGCCTGCCTAGCGCCCAGCCCCCTTCGGCCTTCTGAGCCTCTCTTAGACTAGGGATGGGCAAGTACCGTTAATTTGAGTACCGGTAGTACCGGTACCGAAAACTCAAGTACCGTTAGTACCGGTACCGGTACCGGTACCCAAAGGAGTTTTTTTTTCTTAATGACTTATGATGAAATTCCCAAACAAATTTCCTGTAAAGAAAACTCTATCTCTCTTCCTTCAACTTAATATCAACTAGAGTAGAAATGCAACGTTTAGGAGCCATCTGATTAATGTAAAATCACTTAGGTTTAAGGACAGACCACCTAGTCTGTACCATGGGGTCTGTGTGGTCTAATTTTCTATGTAAATCTATGTAAATTCTCTCTCTCTCTCTCTGAATGAAGTGAATATTTATTTTTTCCAGTAAAATAAATATTAGCATACCATGGCGAGCGCCGAGCGTCACTAAGATCCAAACGGTAACGCTACTTGCGGCAATGCGCAGTGCCGAGTGATCATTAAGCTTCCCGGAACCCAAGTGATCATGATGCTCCGCGGTACCAGTACCGATACCAGTTATCGATACCAGGTACCGGCGAGTGATCATTAAGCTTTCGAACTAGTGATCATGATGCTTCGCGGTAACAGTACCGATACCAGTTATCGGTACCAGGTACCGGTACCTTGTACCGATACCTGGTATCGGTACTGGTACCGCGAAGCATCATGATCACTTGGGTTCCGGGATCACTCGGCACTGCGCATTGCCGCTAGTACCGGCACCGTTAGGATCTTAGTGACGCTCGGTGCTCGCCTGCCTCCATGTGGTATGAGCCCTGTGTGTAGACGCTGAGTCACTGCCCTGCTGACCGTCTCCCCAAGTTCCCACCATTTTGTCCTGCTTTCCGTTTCCATCACAGCCCTGTTTACATTATTTTATTTATTTATTGAGTTACTGGATAATTTTCATGTCCGATTCTTTTTCTTTTTAGGTTGCTAATAAATATTGTTATTGTTATTAGACTATGATCGAGTACCCACTACCATATCACCGAGATATCCACTCACTAAGTGGTGATCTCTCTCTCGCCTGCTACACCTCCAATATTTAATCATCTTATATAATTCATCATGCAATTCTTTATAGCCAGAAACTCTCGCCAATGATTCAAACTTTTTCGTTAATGCTTTATTGATAAATATGATCTCTCTCTCTCCTACTCACCTCCAATATTTAATCATCTTATATAATCCATCGTGCAATTCTTTATAGCCAAAAACTCTTGCCAAGGGATTCAAACTCTTTTTGTTAATGCTTTATTGATAAATATGATCTCTCTCTCTCTCTCTAAAGTTAACGAGTCATACGAATTTAACAGTGGCAAGTAAAAGAAACTAAGTCTTGGGTTAAAAGTTAGTGAGTCCCACGAGTCTTTAGAAAACGCTAATATATATTATTATTGTTATTAGACTATGATCGAGTACCCACTACCCATATCACCGAGATATCCACTTACTAAGTGGTGATCTCTCTCTCTCTCTCTCTGAATGAAGTGAATATTTATTTTTTCGATAAAAAAAATAGCCTGTATAGTTATTATGGATGTACTCGATCATAGTCTAATAACAATAACAATATTTATTAGCAACCTAAAAAAAAAATCGGACATGAAGAATTATCAATAAATCCAATAAATAAATCCGAGCAACTGGTACCGGTACCGAGTACTCTGGTACCGGTACCGTACCGTTTAGCTGGTACCGTTAGTACCGGTACTGGTACCGGTACCTGCCCACCCCTATCTTAGACCAGTGTCTGCTTTGCTGTCGTGTAGGGAGGGAGTACGTCTGCCACTCCTCTTGACAGATTCCTGGCGCCGCCCTACGAACTGCCCCTTTCCTCGTAGCCTTCAAGTGTCAGGGTGAAAGCGCCTCTGAGCTTGATAAGGGAAGGGTGAAGGGCGAGGAGTGCTGAGAAGACAGTTGCGTTGTGGCGGTCGTTGTTGTTATCGATGATTGATATATAGTTGAACACGGACACTTGTTTGGCGGTTACTGTGTTGCTGGTTGTGTTGGTGCGGTGGTGTTTGTGTTGCTGCGGTGGTGTTTGTGTTGGTGCGGTGGTGTTTGTGTTGCTGCTGACCCGCCGACTGAAGGATCCTGGTTACTGGTGTGTGCTTGTTCCTTCCTCTGCCTCCTCTTACCACCACCTGCAAGTTTAACCAGGTGAGTTATGATTGTTATTGTTGGTTCTGTTATTATTATTACTATTATTATTATTATTATTATTATTATTATTATTATTATTATTATTATTATTATTATTATTATTATTGGTATTATTAGTGTTGCTTTTTCGTCTATCGAGTGAGTTTGCAATGGAATGTCTGTCGGGAGTTTTTCTTTGCATCTATTACAACACGTTTTCTGTCTCTTCAGGTGAATGCTACAGGTGTGTGTGTGTGTGTGTGTGTGTGTGTGTGTGTGTGTGTGTGTGTGTGTGTGGTTACTTGTTCCGTCTCATCTGTTTGTTTTAATGAGTTGAATTTGTATTGTTTTGTTTTTAATTACATTTTATTATACCATTCCATAAGTAGTGTGTGTGTGTGTGTGTGTGTGTGTGTGTGGTTACTTGTTCCGTCTCATCTGTTTGTTTTAATGAGTTGAATTTGTATTGTTTTGTTTTTAATTACATTTTATTATACCATTCCATAAGTAGTGTGTGTGTGTGTGTGTGTGTGTGTGTGTGTGTGTGTGTGTGTGTGTGTGTGTGTGTGTGTGTGTGTGTGTGTGTAGGAAGTTCCTCACCCCGCCTCCTCGATGTGGTCATGGAAGAACCTGTTGGCAAAGGTGTTGTTGGAGAGTGACAGTGTTTTCACCAGTACCTCCTCCTCCCCCTCCATCTCCTCCTCCCCCTTCCACCTCCTTCCCCCTCCACCTCTTCCTTCCCCCTCCACCTCCTTCTCCTCTCCTCCTCGTCCTCCCTTTCACCTTCACCTCCGTGCCTTCAAGTCTCGCCGTCATGCCCAAACACTCAACTTGCGTCGTCTGGCGGAAGTATAGTCGCGGAGAGTCGAGGCAGATCGGGGGAACGGAAGGCGGCGGAGAGTTATTGCTTTGCTCGTGTCCTTTTTCGCCTTGAGGAGACTGACGAGGTGAAGTGAAGCGGGGACGTGGAGGCGTCTCGGGGAGGCTATAAGAATGATCTGGGAACGTTGAAGGAGTCAGTGGCTGTGCTAGGAGGATTGAAAAGAGAGTTGAATTGTTTTACGGGAGAATGTGAATGCCTAAGAAAGTGTTTGTGGATTTGACGCGAGGTGAAGGGAAGCGGCGGGAAGGTGGAAGCGAGCGACTCAAGGAGGATAAAAGAAGGATCTGGGAGCGTAGGAATGATAAACGGAAATGGATACGAGGAATGCGGAAAACAGATAAAAAGAATGCAAGAAATAGATAGAAAGGATGCGTAAAGACAGATGAAAAGAAGCGTCCAATAGATCAGAGGATGACAGACGCGTTACACGGGGGGATCGTTGGCCTTCAACTCCGCCAACCCACGTCACCTCAGGACACTCGCAGGGGGCCGCAGGTGGGCAGAGACTCGCACTTGGCTTTAATTTCCTGTAAAGACGGATGTATACCGCCCTCCTCTCCCTTCATATCCTTCTTGTTCCCTTCCCTCTTTCCCATCCTAGCATCCTTCCAATATACCGCCCTCCTCTCCCTTCATATCCTTCTTGTTCCCTTCCCTCTTTCCCATCCTAGCATCCTTCCAATATACCGATCCTCCTCTCCCTTCATATCCTTCTTGTTCCCTTCCCTCTTTCCCATCCTAGCATCCTTCCAATATACCGATCCTCCTCTTCCGCCTCGCTATCCTTCCTTTTTTTCCGTAATCCTATCTCTAGTTCCTCCTTTTTTTTTATTTTCCTCCTTTTTTAGTCTCCTCCTGCTCCTCCTCCTCCTCCTCCTCCTTCTGCTCCTCCTCCTCCTCCTCCTCCTCCTCCTCCTCCTCCTCCTCCTCCTCCTCCTCCTCCTCCTCCTCCTCCTCCTGCGCCTCCTCCTCCTCCTCCTCCTCCTCCTCCTCCACGTCCACGTAAAACTGCACTACACTCCTTAAGGCCGCCTCTGATAACACCTGAGAAAGGAGGAGGAGGAGAAAGGAAGGAAGAAGAAAGTGCACAAGAAAGGAGATGAGGAGAGGAGAAAAGGTTGATTAGGAAGATGTGAAGGGATGGAAAGAAAGTACCAAGGAAGGACACGCGGAGGAGGAGAATAGGGAGGGAAGGAAAGACTGAAAGAGGAAGGAGGGAGAAGGAACGGTGAGGCAGCTGCCAAAAGAGGGAGACGAGGAGAGAGAGAGAAGATTGTTTCTGTCTGCTTGGCCAAGCCATTTCAGTTTACTTTTGTAGGTTCCTTTTTTAGCCCTTTTAGTTTAGTTTTTTTTTCTTTTCTTTAGTTTTTAACTCATTGAATGCGGCGCCATATGACCCTGGCTGTTGCGGCGCCTAATTTAAATCAATCAATCCAATCAATTAACTCGCGCCCCCCACAAAGGCACCTGCCCCCAGCGCCCCCCATGGGGAAAATCCTACCTACGCCACTGAAGTACCTGGATGCATTTTTAATGATGCCAGAAGGCAATGAGCATTTGTTACACTGCCCGCTTACAGCCTTGAGTCTCTAAACCTTATTCAGTAATCTTGTATTTCTTGCTTTGAACTTGTGAATCAGTTTGTACATCTTGCTTCTTGGTGAAGATGCCTTTTTTCAGAGGAACAACTTTTTCCTGCAAATTGATTATAAACAAATATATTGTCAGGTATGCACAACGATAAAGAGAGAAAGTAATTAAAGGAATTGCAAAATAAAGTTAAGGCAAGGAATGAAGAAGAGAAGATAGGTTAAATATTTTTGGGTGTGGGAGAGTGTAACATGAAAATCAGAAAGTGGTTTATAAGACAACATGAGGTGAAGACATATCAAAGGGGCATAAAAGAACATTAGCATTAAATAAATCAGGAGGAAATGTGAGAACAGGGTAAAGAAATGCATCGAGGAACCTAAATCATTCTACGAATTTGTGAATGGGAGCAAAAGACCGTACATCAAGATAAAGAGTAGGAAATTTAATATATGTGAAGGGAGGAAATGTGTGAGGTAATGAACGATAGATAACAGACAGTGCAATATTCACAATATAGGAAGATTCTGCCCTGAAAGAAAATAAAATGATATCAGTAAGGCAGTTTGGATTCAGGGGAGGTTATTCATTTGTTAAGGACTAAATAAGTTTTTGCAGCAGTGGTGGATATTATACAAGAGAAAGGAGGGTGGGTGGACCGTTTTTTTATTTTATTTATACCGTTACATTTAAAAAAAATACTTTGAAAACTGGGAATGTTTGGCTGGGTGCATAATACATTACTGAAGAGGATGGAGAGCTATATAACAAGAAGGCAGATGAGGACAGTTATATGTAGGATAAGATATCTTCATGGAGGAATGTGACAAGTGGACATGTTTGTGAACGATGACGAAGTAATGAAGTAAATTTGGAATGTTGACTGCTACCTGCAAAAAAAAAAAAGTAAACATAGAGAAAGGACAACAGGAACTTAGCTCAAGTCATCTATCCTGCAGCTAGGTAGTTATATGTTTCTACAGAATTATACTATATGTTACCTTTTACTTTACGGATTTACCCTTTTGTGTTTTTGCAAATGAACTGATGGTGGCAGTGATACTTGACTCAGAGTCAAAAGATTCAAGGTGGCCTTCATTGTCTTCAATGGCTTCTGCATTTTCTGTAAGGGATTTTAAAATTACTATGTTAACCTTGTAGGTAAAAATAACCTTTAACCCGGCAGCTTCGGCGGACCCCGTTTGGGGCTCCCGCGAGTCGTCCCGCTGAAACAGCATACCCCGTTTGGGGCTCGGTTCAAAATCCCTAATACAAGCTAATTGTAGGCGGTGGCGGCATAGGGCAACCCACCATGCATGCTCTGGGTCATTGTGGTGGGTGAGTGATCTTGAGGTGGGCTTATTTGTCATAGGTGGTGCTGTAAGTTCATGACAGACTGAATTAGCTAGGCGTCACAAGACTATTTTGTAACAAACACCACCCAAAAAGAATGGAGTTTGAGTAAAAGTAAATATTTATAACGGCTTTATGGTTATGAGAGGAGTAATCTGATAAAAAGTTTCATGCTCTTTTCTTAGTCTCAAAATGCAGTGTAATGTTGACGTTTCTCGGCCACTTCTCGGCTTTCCCGTAGCCGGGGCCCATGGGTTAAGACAGTATTTGTATAATATTCATGTTGAATAATCACAAATAATTATGCACACTCAGTTGTTTAGTGCTTGACAACCTGTGAATCCTCCGTCCGTCCGTACTGTCCTATTGCTTTACTTTCTTGTCTATCTAAAGCTTTTGAATCAATCCTTAACCGGAAGATTCAAAAGCACCTTTCCACTTCTGACCTTCTATCTGATCGCCAGTATGGGTTCCGCAAGGGGCGTTCTACTGGTGATCTCCTAGCCTTCTTAACTGACTCTTGGTCATCCTCTCTTACCCGTTTCGGTGAAACTTTTGCTATTGCGCTGAACATATCAAAAGCTTTTGATAGGGTCTGGCACAAATCTTTGCTTTCTAAACTACCCTCCTACGGTTTCTATCCTTCTCTCTGTACCTTTATCTCCAGTTTCCTTTCTGACCGTTCTATTTCTGCCGTGGTAGACGGTCACTGTTCTTCCCCTAAATCTATTAACAGTGGTGTCCCACAGGGTTCTGTCCTATCTCCCACTCTTTTTCTGTTGTTAATTGATGATCTTCTTTCCAAAACGAACTGTCCTATCCATTCCTACGCAGATGATTCCACTCTGCATTATTCAACTTCTTTAACAGAAGACCCACCCTTCAGGAACCTAACGATTCCAGCCTGGAGGCTGTAGAACGCTTAGCCTCAAACCTTACTATTATTTCCGATTGGGGCAAGAATAGCCTGTTATCCTTCAACGCCTCAAAAACACAGTTTCTCCACCCATCTACTCGACACAATCTTCCAAACACCTATCCCCTATTATTTGACAACACCCAGCTATCACCTTCCTCAACACTAAACATCCTCGGTCTATCCTAAACTCAAAATCTCAACTGGAAACTTCATATCTCATCTCTTACTAAATCAGCTTCCTCGAGGCTGGGCGTTCTGTACCGTCTCCGCCAGTTCTTCTCCCCTGCACAGTTGCTGTCCATATACAGGGGCCTTGTCCGCCCTCGTATGGAGTATGCATCTCACGTGTGGGGGGCTCCACCACACAGCTCTTCTGGACAGAGTGGAGGCTAAGGCTCTTCGTCTCATCAGCTCTCCTCCTCATACTGATAGTCTTCTACCTCTTAAATTCCGCCGCAATGTTGCCTCTCTTTCTATCTTCTATCGATATTTCCACGCTGACTGCTCTTCTGAACTTGCTAACTGCATGCCTCCCCCCCTCCCGCGGCCCCGCTGCACTCGACTTTCTACTCATGCTCATCCCTATACTGTCCAAACCCCTTATGCAAGAGTTAACCAGCATCTTCACTCTTTCATCCCTCACGCTGGTAAACTCTGGAACAATCTTCCTTCATCTGTATTTCCTCCTGCCTACGACTTGAACTCTTTCAAGAGGAGGGTATCAGGACACCTCTCCTCCCGAAACTGACCTATCTTTCGGCCACCTCTTTGGATTCTTTTTGGGAGCAGCGAGTAGCGGGCTTTTTTTGTTGATGTTTGCTTTTTTGTGCCCTTGAGCTGTCTCCTTTGCTGTAAAAAAAAAAAAAAAAAATCACTATGTGTGATTATATGGCTCTCCCAAAACACTGTCATGCATAATGTTAGTCCTTGAAATTATTTCACATCCATTATGTACCTATACCATCAATTTCCACATACAAATCTAATACTAAGGACACTGACATTTTCAGAATATACATACCCTATACACCTATATGTGACTGTCTCTGGTCTCTCATCTGGTTTTCTGCAGTACTTTGAAATTCTGAATGCAGGATACCTAATAAATAGTATGCAATGAAGTATAACATTAGTAGAACATAGTTAATGTGTAGCAATAAGTTGCATTTAACATGTATAAACATAGTAAGTTTAAATAAAAATGTTAATATTCAGTATATATACAGTAATCATTCTTGCCCTAGTTCATACAGCACACATATGATTATGCTACTCGTGAGAAACCAAAGTAGATATCAGCTTCAAAATTCTCATCAATATTGATAGATGCACCCTGGTCAGGAACATAGTCATGACTTTGCACAGTTCTTTCTCTACCTGAAAGATAGGTCAATGGAATTTTTTACAGTAAAGAGAGAAATAGGAGGAAATTACTACCCTTAACTTACGCTACTGGTGACCTAAGCTGTGGGGGAAACTAATGTCTTCAGGTTTTACTCGTGCAGCAGGCTGCCTGAGACAAACGAAAAAGGGTCAGTAAACAGTGTATGTAGTTGTCATAAAAATTAAAAAAAAAAAATAATAAAAGCTAGTGTTAAATTGGACTGCTCACGGTGGGGTGAGATGTAGTTTCAGGGGTTACCGGTAGAGGCTTGATCCTCGTTTACCTTCGGTACAGGGGTACGCTCCAGTATCCTCTTAACCTTACTGTTCCCACACCTCACTGCCTGAAACATATGAAAAAGGGTCAGTAAAATCTTACATCCCTGAAATACTTATCCAATGAAGACTTGAAGCAGTTGCTTCAATGCTCTGTGCGCTAACTACTGACGGTGGGAGTCTATTCCAGTGGTCGACGACTCTATTATTGAAATAACTTCTGCGCGCCAATGTGTTACATCGGTTTCCCTTTAACTTCATACCGTTGATGCGTGTTATTGTGTTTTTGTCTCTTTGAAATAGGCTATCTGGGTTAATGTTTTCGAATCTTTGGATTTTGAACACTTCAATTAAGTTCCCTCTTACTCTTCGCTTCTTTAAAGAAAACATATCTAAACTCTTTAAACGCTCGTCATACGTCAAGTTACGGAGCGCTGGAATTTGTTTGGTTGCTCGTCGCTGTATCCTTTCTAGCAAAACTTGATCTTTTATATAATTTGGTGACCAGAACTGAACGGCGTATTCTAGGTGTGGTCTTACAAATGCTAAATATAATCTCTTCATAAGTTCCGGTGATTTATAATCAAAGTTTCTTGAGATTAATCCTAGCATCATATTGGCTTTTTTACTCGCCGCAGAACATTGATCACTCATTTTAAGAGTGTTACTGGTAATGACACCAAGATTTTTTCTTGTTTTACTTCGCCGAGTTCTTGTCCTTGAAGCTGATATTTAAAGTTAGGATTCTTTTCACCTATGTGCATTACTTTACATTTATCTACGTTGAAACACATTTGCCATTTTTCGCTCCAATCGCCAACTCTTATTAAGTCTGATTGAATGTTCTCGCAATTTTTACTGTTCGTTACCGTACCTCCTAATTTGGTGTCGTCGGCGAACTTGGCTACTTTTGACAGGATATCAGTCTCTAAATCGTTCACGTAGACTCTGAATAGTGTTGGGCCCAGTACCGAACCTTTGGGCACGCCACTGGTTACGGGTTGCCAATCGGATGCTTCACCATTAAGAACTACAAGCTGTTCTCTGTCGGTGAGCCAGACATGAATCCACGCACATAGATGGTCACTAATACCGTGGGAACGCAGTTTTGAAATAAGCCTAACGTGGGGAACTTTATCAAACGCTTTCTGTAAGTCTAGGTAAATTACAACATATGGGGCTCGGGCGTCCCAACTTGAATGAACGTCGTTGAAAAAAGTTAATAAGTTGGTAAGGCAAGATCGATTACTACGAAATCCATGCTGATTATCAGTTATCAAATCATTTGTTTCTAGGAAAGTGATCATTTTATCCCTGAATATTTTTTCGAATAATTTAATTAGGACAGACGTAGGGCTGATAGGACGATAATTACTGGCTTGTTTTTATCTCCTTTTTTTTAAATATCGGGGTAACATTGGCCTTTTTCCACTCTAGAGGCAGACTAGCCTGTGCTAATGACTTGTTGAACATTAACGTTATGGGAAATTCTAGTTGTTGACTACATTCTCTTAACACGCGAGGAGATAAATTGTCGGGGTCTGGAAATTTATTTGAATCTATTTTTTGCAGGTACGCACGCACTTCACTGATATCGATTTCTGTCAACGCAAGCTTATGTTCTTCAGGGCCTTGAAAAATAGTCCTCGGGGCTGGGATCGCTGTCATGTTCTCTTTTGTGAATACGCTACTAAAGGTTGAATTTAGGACCCACGCCATGCTTTTATCTTGAGTAAAAAGTCGTTTGTGGCGAGTCCGCGGGAGGGGGGGAGGCATGCAGTTAGCAAGTTCAGAAGAGCACTCAGCATGAAAATATCGATAGAAGATAGAAAGAGAGGCAACATGGCGGCGAAATTTCAGAGGTAGAAGACTACCAGTAAGAGGAGGAGAGCTGATGAGACGAAGAGCCTAAGACTCAACTTTGTCCAAGATAGCTGTGTAAGTGGAGCACCATAATACGTGAGATGCATACTCCATACGAGGGCGGACAAGGCTCCTGTAAATGGATAGCAACTGTGCGGGGGAGAAGAACTGGCGGAGACGGTACAGAACGCCCGGCCTCGAGGAAGCTGATTTAGTAAGAGAAGAGATATGAGGTTTTCAGTTGAGATTTTGAGTTAAGGATAGACCGAGGATGTTTAGTGTTGAAGAAGGTGATAGCTGAGTGTTGTCAAAGAATAGGGGATAGTTGTTTGGAAGATTGTGTCGAGTGGATAGGTGGAGAAACTGTGTTTTTGAGGCGTTGAAGGACACCAAGTTCTTCTTGCCCAAATCGGAAATAATAGTAAGGTCTGAGGCTAAGCGTTCTGCCACCTCCAGCCTGGAATCATTTAGTTCCTGTTGGGTGGGTCTTTTATTAAAAGAAGTTGAGTAATGCAGAGTAGAGTCATCGGCGTAAGAATGGATAGGACAGTTCGTTTTGGAAAGAAGATCATCAATGAACAACAGGAAGAGAGTGGGAGATAGGACAGAACCTTGCGGAACACCACTATTAATAGGTTTAGGGGAAGAACAGTGACCGTCTACCACAGCAGAAATAGCACGGTCAGAAAGAAAACTAGAGATAAAGGTATAGAGAGAAGGATATAAACCATAGGAGGATAGTTTGGAAAGCAAAGATTTGTGCCAGACTCTATCAAAGGCTTTTGATATGTCCAGCGCAATAGCAAAGGTTTCACCAAAACGGCTAAGAGAGGATGACCAAGAATCAGTTAGGAAGGCAAGGAAATCATCAGTAGAACGCCCCTTGCGGAACCCATACTGGCGATCAGATAGAAGGTCAGAAGTGGAAAGGTGCTTTTGAATCTTCCGGTTAATGATTGATTCTAAAGTTTTAAATAGACTAGAAAGCAAAGCTATAGGACGGTAGTTTGAGGGATTGGAATGGTCACCCTTCTTAGGAACAGGTTGTATGAAGGCATACTTCCAGCAGGAAGGAAAGGTAGATGTTGACAGGCAGAGTCGAAAGAGTTTGACCAGGCAGGATGTCAGCACGGAAGCACAGTTTTTAAGGACAATAGGAGGCACTCCATCAGGTCCATAAGCCTTCTGAGGATTGAGGCCAGAGAGGGCATAGAAAATATCTTTCTTAAGAATCTTAAAACAGCCAGAAAGGTGTCAGAGGGGGGATGAGTAGGAGGAATATGCCCATAATTGTCCAGAGTGGAGTTTTTAGAGAAAGTTTGAGAGAAGAGTTCGGCCTTAGAGATAGATGAGACGGCGGTGCTGCCGTCAGGACTAAGGAGAGGAGGGAAATATGAAGTGAAGTTGGATGAGATGTTTTTGGCTAGATGCCAGAAGTCACGGAAAGAATTAGAAAAAAAGTAAGGTTTTGGCATTTTCTATCAATGAAGGAGTTTTTGGTAAGTCGGAGAATATATTTGGCACGATTCCGGGCAGAAATGTAAAGCTCATGGTTGCGGGAGTTCGAAGGATCTGGTACCTTTTATGAGCTGCCTCTCTATCTTTGACAGCACGAGAACAAGCGTGATCAAAACGCCAAAATGTAAAAAAAAAAAAAAAAAAAAATTGACGAATACTGATTAGATTTTCCATTGTAATTCCTTGCAAAATCGTCTGACAGTCGTTTATATCATAGGTAAGAAAGCTGTTGTGGTAGAATTTTGTATTTTCACTTTAGATTTTGAGCAAAAAAAAAAAAAAACGTTTTCCCTTGTTTAATTATATTTTCATAAATAGAAAAAAGTTCCAAAGCAAATTTTCTAAAATCTGACACAACACACACAAAAAAGCCATTTTAATGCTCTTTCCACCAGTACATTATTCATTAAAATCGAATATTAAGTGTAGGAGTTATTCACCAGTTTAGTGTAAACAGTTAGTTTTGAGTTACGGGGCTTCAAAGTTTCGTAATAATGATAATTATAATAATAATCTTATTTCGCCCTGGAATGCCCACACTGTGCCGAATATTGTTAGTACCAGGTATTGTAATGCTGTTGTCTTGCTTTCTAGGTGATCTTGAGTCATGAACATGGCACCTGATCCCCCTTCTTGTAGAAGTATTACTCAATCAAAGGTGAGGGTGTCAGGAGCTGCCGCCTCCCTCATTGTTGCCAGTTTTTGTTAGCATCGCTTGGTGTTAGAAACTACCTAGCTAGTAGGATTTGCTTCTTTCCTTTTATGTTTTAATATTCTTTCTTGATTGTGATGATCTCTCAGAACCTGTCTCTTTCCTTGTCTTGTTTTGTTTCGACTTGCTGTTGTTGTTGAATGTTGTTGAATGCTCTTCTCTCTTGAAACTAAAGTAAAAGACTGTGGTAGTGATGATGGTGGCAACTCAGAAGCATCAGGAACAGTAGTCGTGGCAGCAGGGAGCGAGGGAGGGGTGGTGGCGAGTGAGGCAGCAGCGGTGAGTGGTGGTGAATCAGGCCTCGCTGCTCTATACAGAATGCCTGTCTCTTCATTCTCTGCTTGAGCATGGCGTGCCTTCTACAAGCAGACAATCCTCTTGGCAATGGCAGTCTTTCTTCTTGGCATTATGAACTGGGTGAAGCCAGCAGCATCAGCAGTTTTGTCATAAGAGGAAAAAAGGGAGTGTGTGGGAGAGAGAGCGAACACACCTACGTCTATCCTCTGCGTGAGAAGGACACGCACTGATGAATCATGGGGAGAGCTACAGGATAGTATTATCAGACATCACCAGGGATAAAACTATTTGTGTCTAGATACTACAGTGTTTTTCTTACATCTTTTTCTGAAGGTATCTTCAGCCCTACGTGACCTTGACTGAGCGCGCGGGGTATTTAAACGGCGATTGAAACGACCATTTAAGCTCCGTCGGTAAAAAAAAATCCATGTAATGTTTTCTCTATGCCCTAAGGGTGATCAGTGACGAAGTTTCTCATTTCCGATATTTTTCGCGTTTTTCACCTCGGTCGGTCTCCATATTAATCACGTTTGTTCTCTTGCTGTCAAAGATAGAAAGACCGCTCACAAAAGGTACCAAAGCCTTCGAACTCCCGCTAACCATGATCTTTACATTTCCGCCCGGAATTGTGCCAAATATATTCTTCGACTTACCCTAATCTCTTTTATCCATAGTATGTAAATGTCAAAACCTTTCTTTTTTCTATTTTTTTCTGGACTTCTGGCACCTAGCCAAAAATATCTCCTCCAACTTCAATTCGTCATCTTCCCTCTTGTCCTTAACCCTGACGGCAGCACTGTCGTCTCATCTATCTCCAAGACTGAGCTCTTCGCTCAAACTTTCTGTAAAAACTCCACTCTGGACGATTCTGGGAATATTATTCCTATTTATCCCCCCCCTGACTCTTTTATGCCTGTTATTAAGATTCTTAAGAACGACGATTTCTATATGCCCTCTCTGGCCTCAACTCTCAGAAGGCTTACGGACCTGATGGAGTGCCTCCTATTGTATCTAAAAAAAACTGTTCCTCCGTGCTGACACCCTGCCTGGTCGAACTCTTTCGCCTCTGTCTTTTAACATCTACCTTTCCTTCCTGCTGGAAGTATGCTTTCATACAGCCTGTGCCTAAAAAGGGTGACAGCTCCATTCCTTCACACTACCGTCCTATAGCTTTACTTTCTTGCCTATCTAAAGTTTTTTAATCAATCCTTAACCGGAAGATTCAAAAGCACCTTTCCACTTCCGACCTTCTATCTGATCGCCAGTATGGGTTCCGGAAGAGGCGTTCTACTGGCGATCTTCTTGCTCTCGTAACTGATTTTCGGTCATCCTCTCTTAGCCGTTTCGGTGAAATTTCTCAGTTGTGCTAGACATATCGAAAGCTTTTGATAGAGTTTGGCACAAATCTCTGCTTTCTAAACTGCCCTCTTTCGGATTATATCCCTCTCTTTGTTCCTTTATCTCCAGTTTCATTTCCGGCCGTTCTATTTCTGCTGTAGTAGACGGTCACTGTTCTTCCCCTAACCCTATCAACAGTGGTGTTCCACAGGGATTTGTCCTATCACCCACTCTTCCTATTATTCATCCATGATCTTCTTTCCATAACAAACTGCCCTATAGACTCATATGTTGACGACTCCACTCTGCATTATTCAACTTCTTTCAATAGAAGACCTTCTCAACAGTAAATACAAGATTCCAGACTGGAGGTTGCAGAACGCTTACCCTCAGACCTTGCTATCATTTCCGATTTGGGTAGAAAGTACCTTGTGTCCTTCAATCCCTCAAAAACTCAATTTCTCCACCTATCAACTCGACACAATCTTCCAAACGCCTATCCCCTATTCTTCGACAACACTTACCTATCACTTTCTTCAACACTAAACATCCTCGGTCAATCCTTAACTCAAAATCTTAACTGGAAACTTAACATCTCCTCTCCCACAAAATCAGCTTCCTCGAGGTTGGGCTTTCTGTATCGTCTCCGCCAGTTCTTCTCCCCCGCACAGTTGCTATCCATATACAGGGGCCTTCTCCGCCGTCGTATGGAATAGGCAAGTAGTTACTGAGCCTACCAGAGGAGATAACATGTTAGACTTAGTCCTAACTAATAATGGGAACTTGCTACGTGAGTTGGAGGTGGGCGGGGAGTTAGGAAATAGTGACCACAGAACGGTTCGCTTTAGCTTAGACTGGGCGGTAACCCGTGAACCAAACCCAGTGTTAGTGCAAGATTTTAGCAGAACAATTTACGAGGGGCTTCGAAGACATCTTGAAGGGGTAAACTGGGATAATTTAGGGATTCATGAGGCCAGAACTGTAGGTTGGAGAGCCAGGAGAACTGGATAGAAATGTCTGACCCTAAGTGGATGACTCGTAGACTAAAACACGATATAGTGTTAAAAAAGGAAATTTATCACAAAATAAAGAATGGTGAAACACATCTCAGGGGCCAGTATGTCGAACTATCTAGATTAGTGAGCAAAAAATACCAGGCTAGAAAAATGGAACTGTGAGATTAAAGTAGCAAATGAGTCGAAAAGTAATCCTAAGGGCATTCAGATGTATAGAACAAAATCAAGGGAGAAAATTGGACCGCTGAAAACAAACACAGGCGAGCTAGTAGAAAAATACGAAAATATGAGCACATTGTTGAACGACTACTTCCTTTCAGTATTCACACAAGAGGATCGAGCGATTATTCCGGAAAAGGTTCAGGTGTAGGAGGCGGGGATGGCGATAAATTGAGGGATATAATCATTACCAGGCAAGTAGTTCAGGATGAGATAGATAAGCTTAAGAAGAATAAGTCGTCAGGTCCTGACGGGATATTGTCGAGAGTAATACAGGAATGTACTCAGTGACCCACTAACCGACATCTTTAATATGTCGGTAAATAACGGTTATGTGCCCAGACTATGGAAAGTAGATAATGTGACGCCGATTTTCAAAAAGGGGGACAGATAAGCCGATTCAAACTATCGGCGAATTAGCTTAACATCGGTTATAGGCAAGATGATGAAGTCCATAGTAGCCAGAAACATTCGGGAGCATCTTGAGAAATATAGCTTAATTCACAACTCGCATCATGGGTTCACGAAAGGTAGGTCATACCTCACCAATCTCTTATCCTTCTACAATAGTGTTTGAAGCGGTAGACAGAGAGCGTTTCACAAAGTTCCTCACCAACGACTGTTGCTTAAATTACAGGCTCACGGAGTAGAGGCTAAAGTTTTGAACTGGGTCAAGGCGTGGTTTAGCAATAGGAAGCAAAGAGTGCAAACAAATGGTAAAATATTTGACTGGGGCTGTGTTACTAGTGGGGTCCCACAAAGCTCGGTATTATGTCCACTTTTGTTTATTAGTTATATCAGTGACTTAGATACAGGAATTAGTAGTGATGTCAGTAAGTTTGCAGATGATACCAAGATCGGTAGAGTAATTGAGTCGGATCAGGACGCTAGTATTCTCCAGGATGGATTAAACAGATTGTATGACTGGGCGGATAAATGGCAGATGGAGTTCAATGTAGGGAAGTGCAGTATTCTGAGTGTAGGTTGGAACAACTCCTCACATAATTATTGTTTAAATGACACTCTCATAAGCAGGTCTGGGTGCGAGAGGGATTTAGGGGTCTTAGTGAGCTCTGATCTCCGTCCAAGGGCACAATGCATTCAAGCTAGAAATCGAGCAAATAGGGTACTGGGATTTATTTCAAGGAACATAAGCAACGGAAGCGCCGAAGTCTTCCTCAAATTATATTTCGCATTAGTTAGACCTCATCTTGACTATGCGGCTCAGTTCTGGTCACCTTACTATATAATGGATATCAAAATGTTAGAATCGGCGCAGAGGAGGATGGCTAAGATGACTAAGGGGTTAAGAAACTTGCCATACATGAACAGACTCAAACAGTTAAACTTGCATTTTTTAGAAAGACGAAGGGGGCGTGGAGACATGATCAAGGTTTATAAATGGATGAAGGGCTTTAATAAGGGTGGTATTCATAGGCTTCATTTGTTAAGAGAACAGGGTAGGGCACGTATTAATGGGTTTAAACTGGATAAATTCAGATTCAACAGTAACATATGCATACATTGGTTTACTAACAGGGTGGTGGATGAGAGGAATAGGCTGAGCAGTCATGTGGTGAGTGCCAATACAACTGTCACATTAAAAAAAAAAAAAAAAAAAATTATATAAATTCATGGACAGTGATGGTAGGTGGGGTTAGATTCACGGGAGCTTCGGTTCAAAGGATGATGATAAATGGAGCGTTCATTTTGGCGCCGCAACTGCTGGGTCATATGTCGCCGAGTTTAATAAAGATATATTACTCTAAAACAATAAAACCGGATAAAAACAACACTAATAAAACTGTCTAAAAAACAGAAACATTATAAAAAAAAATGCACTAATAGAGCTTTATGAAACCATTTTATAAATAAACTAAAAGATATAAGCAACGATAGAATGTCAATAAAACCTACAGGAGGTTAAAGAAGCCAGCCTCCTGTAGGAAGCCATAAACGTCATGTCCCGGGGAGAGTGCCTTCTGCCGCAGCACCAGAGAGACAGAGAAACTCCCATCTCCACCCCGACACCGGGGAAGGTACCGCTCACGCAGGTTCCCCAGAATGGGAAACCTGCCGGACCGTCAGGGGCACCAAACAGTCATCACAGTAGGGCTAGACACCTTGGGACATGAATAAGCCAAGTGTGTATTGAGTATGACCTACCCTAAGGCGGGCCATGATAGTCTCCTTTTAACGACTTTTTATGTGGGAGTATGACCAGGGACGCACAACCCTGGTTGTGACCTCCCCCATCTTTGCCGTGGCAAGGACAGCCTCCTACCTGCGCCGCCACTCACTCTGGAGTGCAGACCGCACGGCGGGATTTAAATCCCTAGTTGGAAGAGCGCACTGTAATGGAGAACGGGAAGCAGCGGCCCGCGCCACCTCATCGGCCTCCTCATCACCACGCACAGAGACGTGGGCAGGTACCCAGCAGAAGGTCACCTGGTGCCCACGCCTATTTGCTAAAACTAACCAGCTAAAATTATCTAACACGATAGGGTGGGTGCTTCTAAAGTCTTATATTGCTAATAAGGCTGCCTGTGAGTCAGGTAGACAGTAAAACTATCGACAGGCAAAGTGAAGATGGTTCGAATGGCTAGAAGAATGGCAGATAGTTCTGCAGTAAAAATGGAGGCTAGTGCAGGTAAGGTTCCTGAACGGAAAAATTGTGGAAAGACCGCTCCAAATCCAACGCCAGCATCGGATTTGGAACCGTCCGTGTATATTTGTACAGAGGTGGCGTGACTAGCTGAGTGTGGCAGGAAAAGCTGTCGAGCAGTTGCCATTGAGATGTTTGCTTTGTTAAAGTGAAAATAATACCGGCAGAAATGTGTTTGGGAACTCCCACGGTGGTGGCAACGATTTACGGACCTCTCCGAAGTGTTAAATAGGTGTTATATCTCTCTTTCAAACATATTAACAGTAGCAAGTGTCGTCAAGGGGCAGACAGAGAAGGAAGTGCAAGAACGCTGACACAGCCCGCGACCTTTTCTGCCCCGGTGAGTCGAGCCAGCACACACCCGCACCCGGGTGCAGAGCCACACTCCGCCGCGTGACTCCACACCGCGCCGCTGCACGGAGTCTCGTTACCAATTCCGAGACGCCCACTTGTCTGCCTACGACACAGCCTGTCGTGGGTAGGCGCTTACCTTCGCCAGACCAGGGCGGACTTTTGGCGGCGACCTTTGGAGGGGCATGGTTGCTCCTCCGTCGGTATGCGGGCAGTGTTTTCACCTCAGGAACTAGACGTCTCTGCCCTGCATAGTCTCAGGTCACCCTTGGACAAGGTGTAATACCTGATCTGTCTCCCGTGCCAGGGTCACGGTGAAGCCTCTGGGCAGCAGCAATGGTGGATTGGACTGTAGGCAGAGGATCTCTTTATGAGACAATGGCTGGAGTTCCAGGGTCCTAGTCAGCTGGACCGTGCCTAATTATTTAGGCCTGCGATGTAGAGGAGTGTGGCGACCTCTACACTAAAAAGCCTCCCTGGGCAGCAGTTGTCGGTGTGAGCTCCCGTCCCTCCCTCTACCGACGGTACTCCCATCTCTATTCTGCATAACAGCTGGTTCTTGTTTTCTCCTGAAAGAGAGGTCTTCCGTGGGCCATTTGAGGTTGTACCTCCCGGCTTCTAGGTGGAGTTTCTGATGGTTTTTCTTATACTCAAGGAATATTTCAGCTATTTGGTCTCTCAGGAAGGGCGTCTGATACTCTCTAGAGTTGGTGGAGAACACCTGGTGACAGTTACCACTGGTCAGGCCTAGAAAGGGTCGCAGAGTTGGGTTAGACGTTTCGGAAAGTGGGAACGAATTGCTGGTTCCTCTCCTCCCTTGCCAGCTCTGCTCTCTCAGGAAGGGCGTCTGATACTCTCTAGAGTTGGTGGAGAACACCTGGTGACAGTTACCATTGGTCAGGCCTAGAAAGGGTCGCAGAGTTGGGTTAGACGTTTCGGAAAGTGGGAACGAATTGCTGGTTCCTCTCCTCCCTTGCCAGCTCTGCTCTAAGTGACTGCGCCGGCCCCGTTCTATGGGACAAAACTTCGAGGACAATAGCTGAAAAGCGCCGGGTTGTGAAAGTCTCTCTCGTGACCGAGGCTCAGGACAAGCGATTGGTCTTTGAGGCGTTTTCAAGACCCTGTGGGAGCGAACTCCCAGTGTTGGAGGCATCTAACACAGCAGTATCTAATTTCTATGCACAATTTTTATCCAATTTAATTTATGGTCACATTTTAACCCGTCCAGCCCCGCTGACGGCTCTGAGCCGTCGCGTATGTGTGTAACGCTCAGCCCCGCTGACGGCTCTCAGCCGTCGCAAGTTCTCAACCCTGTATCTCCGTACATAATTGTCTTAGGCTTGTAATATTCACACACGTTATGAGTCAAGATACGGGGCAAGTTTACACTACTTGGCAACTTACCTACCAGTCCTCACTTGTCACTCACAGTAGGAAATATTTGCGGCTTTTGCGCGCGGTAAGTTCAGCCTTTGTGCTGGGTGCGTGCGGACATGTCTGACTGTGTGTAATTATATTCTAGCCTACTACTTTCTCGCTTATACCTTTTTTTATCACATATTGGGAGTTAGATACAAATTAAAAATAATGCAGGTGGGTGATATGGGCGCAACAAGGCTGCCCCACCACCTGCACCTTGACAACCAACACGCGGCAGAGCCTTGTCCCAAAGTTTCACATAATGTTGAATTTTATGTTGCTAAAACAACTGATGCTCTATTCAGGAACATTCTAACACAACACTCATGTATTATACGCCTAAACCACTGCCTGATGTGTGATGCTGACGGACGCCCGTCAACGTCGCACCTTCCTCTCCGCCACCAGCTGGATGACGCGCGGAGCATAACCCCTCTATTGAGCACTAAATGGCTATTGTGAGTGATTTTATGTATTTCAGGTGCTATAACTTCGGGTTTCCAATAGATTTCCGAGAAAAAAAATATTCGAAAAATTTGTCGGGTCTGGGTGTTACCGCATCATACAACTTTGGCGGGGCTCAACGGGTTAAGTTATTTCGAAAGCGCTTTTAATATTTGCCCAAACTGCTAACTCGCTTAAATTTCTAACAATGCCTTCGAACCTTAAGTGTGACGTCTGTCCCGGACGATTTACAGCTCAGTACTTCCAGCTGAGTAGAACTTGCCGCCTCTGCGTTCAAAGATTACAACTTCAGAAAGTTGTGACTGAATGGAAAGTCAAACATGATGATCTTCAAAAGAAATTCGAAGCCCTTCAGGAATTTGTTTCAAATAATGTGGTAGTGACTCCACCATCGATGGTGGAGAGGCCCTCCACCGAGACTGTGCCCTCTCCAGACGACCCTCCTGCTTCACGAGAGGACGATGTTACCTGCCTCACAGGTTGACTCCCAGCCTGCCTCACAGGCTAACCTCCAGCCTGCCTCACAGGCTAACCCCCAGCCTGCCTCACAGGACAACCGCCAGCCTGCCTCACAGGCTGACCCCCACCCTGCCTCACAGGCTAACTCCCAGCCTGCCTCACAGGACAACTTTTAGCCTGCCCCACTTAACGCTTCTCTTCCTGCTTCACAGGATGTCGGGTTCCAACCTGTAAGAAATGGAGCCAAACCGAAGCAGGCAACCAAGAATTTACTGACCCCCACTACCTTCAATAGGTTCCAGTTGCTGGCAGACACCATGGAGGATGAGTTTGAGACTCGCCTAGTTGGGGACTCCATGGTGCGTGGCCAGCTGGTTGAGTTCTGTGGTCGTTCATCAAACGGCCGCGGCAAACGTTACTGCTATCCAGGTGCCAGACTGGACGACATCACTGCAGCGTGCGATGATGTCACGAGTAATGCCGACAGAAACACCCTCTTTGTCATTCACGCAGGGACAAGTGACGTAAAGACAACCCGTTCTGAGGAACTGCTTGATAAATACCGCCGCATGATCAAGCAGTATAAACGTAAAACGGATGCCAGTAACATCATAATCTCAGGAATCCTCCCGAGGGTCGGTGCCGAATCTAGTTTTTACAGTAAGGCCTTCAGCACAAACAACAGACTTCAGTCCCTTTGCTCACAAGAAAACGTCCAGTTCACTAACTTGTGGAACAGTTTTTACTACGATTCAGACTTGTTCCTTGCTGATGGCATCCACTTAAACCCTATTGGAGCAGCCCGTTTCGGGAGGCTGCTCTGTGACCAAGTGGCTCTTCGAAAGCCAAAAAATGCGGAGGCGAGAACTCCCGCAGCTCCACCGTAAGGGAGCACTCAATCCGCGAAACCCCCGACTCGAATCACATTAAGGGGGGCGACTAAGGGGGGTCCTCCTGCCCATATGGTACGTCCAATAGCTTTGAAATCTTAGTATGTTATTTGTTTCTGTAAATATATGACATTCTGTGAATTTCATGAAATTCGGGTGAAGTATAGGGGAGACTCATATAAAGTGTAATTTTCTTTTTTTGTTTCACAGACTTTATTTTTCAGTTAATCGCTGTTAAAAAAAAAATGTATACATATTTACATTTTGTATTTATAAAATTGTGATATGTTGTTTTGTCTTCGAGCAAAAAAATTTGCAATTTTTTTTCACTTACAATTTTCTCTACTGTATCCCGTTTTCTTTTTACATTTTTGAAATTTCATAAATACAAAAAAACTACCCTTTATTTGTAGTTTTAGTTGGTACCAAACAAAAATCGGACAGACCTTTTTCTGATTTTGTGAAATTTTTTGAAGTGTAAAAAACTACTTTCAAAGATATTGGCTCCTAATTTTTTTTTTCCATTCTATCCATGTCTTGCCATTTGTATTTATCTGATTGGCATGAAATTTTCACATATAATTGTGTATACCTTGTTGACTTACTGGAGAATGCTAAGGCATCTGGTCCCCCTTTATAAAAAAAGTATTACTCATTCGCAGGTGAAGGTGTCAGAAGGCGCTACTTTCCTCATTGTAGAAGAGGTTACGGTCAAGGTATTCCTGCACGACCGTACTGGGCACTTCTGTCTCGCGATGAGTGTCTGTAGCTGGGAAAGGGACACGGTGATGAAAGTTTCGCTTGTATCAGAAGGAGGAGGGTTCAACTGAACACCTCTGTGCAGAATTTGTTGTTGGAGCTGCAGTGATGTTTCATGTGGCAATGATTCTGCAGCTGGTGGTGATGTAGGTGGTGGTGGAGTAGGTGGTGATGAAGCAGGTGGTGGTGGAGAAGGGCGTGATAAGGTACTCGGTGTAGGGAGTGGCGAATCAGCTGGTGGTGGAGCAGGTAGTGGTGGTGATGAGCGGCGGGTGAGCGTGGCAGGATCACGACTCGCTTCATAAGCTCCGAAACTGCTCCCTTCCTGGTCTTGGCCGCTCCATCTTGTTCGATAAGCCTTCTTCATGTTGATGGCTCTCTTACTACTCAACTTACGTTTGTTCGTCATTTCTAAAGACCTTTATTTGGCTGGAATACAAACGAACAGGTTGCATGCCCTCCCCCGTTGTAGTCTGGGTAGGGACTGGCTCCACCACTCCTCTCCTCAACTCACAAACCCTGCGATCCGGCACGAAAGGAATGACAGATGACAAAATTTACGGAGAAAAAAAACATTCTAATGCAAATTTTACGTACATACAAGCACTGAATGATACAGCGTGTGTTGTCGCGCGAGTCAGGCTATGACGCAATAGCGCGGGCCATTTAAATATGGCCTCCAGGGGTGAGGGGTTTTAATTTTACGAAAACAAACCTCTCCACATGGCTATTTTGGCTATCCAGGCCATGCTGAGCGAAAAATACGTATTTGTCCGATTTTAAATATATTCGTAAAAAAAATACCCTTAGTCGCCCCCCTTAAAGCTTGCTATGTAAACGCTCGTAGCCTACGTAACAAATTTGAAGACTTAGAAGTCCTCGCAGCTACAAATCATTATCACATCATCGGAGTCACAGAATCTTGGATAGACACTTCAAATAGAGATTTCATTGCGGAATATAGATTACCGGGTTATACCATCTTTAGTCATGAAAGAGAGAACAGACAGGGTGGAGGCGTTATCTTTTTATCCACAACTCTCTCCATCCAGTATCCGTGAAAACAGATATCATAACCAATGTAGACACGGTCTTCATTGAAATTAAAAATAAATCTCGTAAAATAGTAATTGGTGGAATAACGAAATTCAAAATAGCCTATCTCATAAAAAACGCGTTTACAGTAGATACATATCAACTCAAAGTGAGGCTGACAAACTAGAGTTGGACAGAATTCGCCGCAAAACCAAGAAATTAATAAAACGAAGCAAGAAAAATTTTGAAGAATATATAGCGGAAACGAGTAAATCTAATCCTAAAGAATTTTTTAGCTATGTAAATAATAAAAAAGTCACTCACTTGTGGTATCGGACCGCTTGCTAATGAAAATGGTAACCACACGAACGATGAAAATTAAATGGCTACAATCCTAAATAACTTTTTCGCATCCGTATTTACCGACGAAGATTGTTTACACCTCAACCGCCGGAGGTTAGAAGGACCGAAAAGATGTTCAGTGGCGTGCTCATCGTAGAAAGTTACATTTTACGCACAATTGAAAAGATTAAAGTAAGCAAAGCTCCTGGTCCAAACAAAATTACCCCTAGGGTCTTAAAAGAAATCAAACATCAAATTTGTAAACCGCTCTCCATCATATTCAATAAATCTTTAACAGCTGGAAAAGTTCCGTCGGATTGGAAACTTGCAAATGTCACACCAATTTTCAAAAAGGGGGACAAGTCTCATCCAGGAAACTATCGACCAATTAGCCTGACATCGATTGTTTGTAAGTTAATGGAGACTATCATTCGCGACAATATGGTGAAATTCTTCGAAGAAAATAATATAACAAATAATTCTCAACATGGCTTCCGGAGTAAACGTTCGTGTTTAACTAACTTACTTGATTTTTTTCATTATATTTTTGAGGTGTTCGATGAAAAGAGATCAGTAGATATCATATATCTGGATTTTCAAAAGGCATTTGATTAGGTCCCCCACCAACGATTGCTCAGCAAACTATTGGCGCACGATATCTCGGGTAACATTCACAATTGGCTTGTGGACTGGCTCTCTGAGCGGAAACAGAGTAGCTCTAAACGGTGTTACATCTAACTGGCTCGATGTCAGAAGCGGCGTACCTCAAGGATTAGTGCTTGGCTCCATGCTCTTCTTAATTTATGTTAATGATATCGATGATGGGCTCACTTGCAAGGTATCAAAATTTGCTGATGACACAAAAATTGCTAGTAAAGTAACTGCGACACTCGACGAAGAAGCTTTACAATCAGATCTAGATCGACTTGCACGTTGGGCCAATCAATGGCAAATGAAATTTAACGTTGAGAAATGTAAAGTGTTGGACATCGGAAAAAATAACAATCGCGTTCGGTAAGTAATGAATGGCCAACAAATTTCTGCAGTAGGTAAAGAAAAGGATCTTGGAATCACTATATCAAGCGATTTAAAGCCCGGTCAGCATTGTTCAGAGGTAGTTAACCTGGTAGCAGCTACGCGCCACAGTTGTGGCCTTAGCCTAACCAGCGAGGAGCCACACCTGTGGCATGTCATAAACCGCCCAGTGGGAAGAGTTAATTGGGTGGTGACACCTGGCTACCGGGGAGGATGACCTGGCCCGGAGCCCAGGACCCTGCAGGTCAGTATATGAGAAAACACCTTTGAGAGCAGACCAGTCATCAGTGTCTTCACAATCCGAGTCTTTTGAAGTCAGCTCAAGAAGAGGATGAAACGAGATTGCTATGGTGAGTACAATGATATTACATATGTGTGTGTGTGTGTGTGTGTGTGTGTGTATGTGTGTGTGTGTGTGTGTGTGTGTGTGTATATATATATATATATATATATATATATATATATATATATACATATATACATATATATATATATATATATATATATATATATATATATATATATATAT
>NW_026111889.1:197500-215000 GCF_024679095.1 Eriocheir sinensis
GCCTTTCACAACGCCGTCTCAAAAAAAGAAATGCAAGGATACAAATGCAGGAATTTTTTCGGACAGTAAAAAAAAAAATAATAATAATGAACGGGTCCCCCCCCCCCCCCACACACACACACACACAAATATCTTTTGAATCTTGCCATGACTTATTAGTCGTTAGAATTGTATGAATAATGAGAGAGAGAGAGGGAGGGTTCAGCTAAACCCTTGGGAGCAAGGCGAGAAGGTTGAGGTTCCGAGGACTGTCACCAGATGTCAGGACCTCTCATGAGGAATATATTTATTTATCCTTATTTACGTCTCCCTCAAAACGGGCTCGTTTTCTTTAGACCACCTGTCGAACGCCTACGGAGAGTTACTGGCGCGCTGTAATTTATACGTATTATTAAGTGATTAATAAAGTACTTTAGTAGAGGTAAATATTTTTGGAGGCTGCAGAAACTGATGACGAGTGCGTTGATATGTGTTATATAATGATTTGCGTAAGTGATATTTTTCAAAATTAACTCGCTTAGAGGGAGCATTCAGAATCAAGGCCCTCGCTGCTAAAGGGTTAAAGTCGTTGGAGTACGGAGGCCATCCGTCAATTTGACGTCAGAAATTTTGCTGACGGTGACCGCCCTTCTGCCGACGGTTTTATTTGCTGGGAGTACGGAGGCCCTCCGTCGAGTTGACGTCCTTCTGCTAACGGTGCTGGTTTGCTGGGAAGGACGCGTCGGTCAAGTAAGCATTCGGACTGAGCCCGTTCACGTTTATACTTAAGATGTCAAGGACGCGTCGGTCAATTAAGTAAGTGATCCAAAACTTGTTTATCGAAACTCTCTTGCTCTAAGTAGAGGTGTATCTTATGGACATACCATAATGGACAGGAATTTGCAAAGCTTAGTATTTCTTATAATTATTTACTCTGCGCTGGCTTTACTTTGTGTTGCAGCTGACCGGCCGGGCTGATGAGCAAGTCTTCCCTAGCTCGCCTCATATGAAGGGCGTCGCCATGGCCGAGTGGTGAAGGCGGGGCATACCCGCCTCTTTAATCGCTGGTTCGATTCCCGACGGGAGGAGGATTTTTTTTTTCTCGTGTGTTTCATTACACAGCTTTATTACGCATGCTATGACGTCACGCTGCCTTCCAATGTGTGTGTGTGTGTGGTGGGGGGGGTCCGTTAGGATGATATACTATAAGGATAGCTCACTGAAACATCATCGATGACGTCATGACTGCGGTATGTCATCTGGTTCACTCGCACGGTATAAAATGTACTTGAAAACCCTTATCAATTCTTTGTCATGGTCAGATTTTGTGTTTTTTTCATTGCTAAGGATAAGTCATTAAATTAGGCAGCTGTTGTGTTGGCTAATACTATACAATAACATAAATAATGTGAGAAACATGGTAGACAAGCTGCAGAAATATTGATTGCTCTGTTTACCATCGATTTTTTATTTATTTATTTATTTATCTATTTTTTACATTACGGCCTATTGCGCCGGTAGGCTTCTTCCCGGTGGATCCTGATGGTCGGTCCAAGGCTTCTTTCCGGTGGGTCCTGATGGTCGGCCCAGTCCGTTCTGGCGCAGGCGAGTGTTTATAGTGGCGCCATCTTGCATTGGCTCATGCTGCCCTCCCAGAGCTCATATTTGATCCTAGAATCTAGAGTCCGGGTTGATAGGTGGTCTTCTGGACAGCATGTGGATAGTTTTAAGCCACTCGGCGGCTGCTGAAAAATCCCAGCTTGGTGGCACCGGGCGGAGATTGAACTCGCGTCCTCCTGAACACGGGGCCGTTACTATGTCGACTCAGCCACCACCGCCTGCTTACGTTTTCTTATCTTTTCTGAACATTAGTGTTCTACAGCTTAATTTGCAGGGGTAACTAATCCCGTAATATAATGAAAATATTTTTGTTATATACATATCTTTATATTGTATAATATTTACGCAAATTTTTAACTAAATGAATTTACCTTTACCAAACTTTCACTATAGAGCTTTGTTGGCTATTCTTTAATGTTATTACTTTCTTGGAAAATGTTTGGACTTCACCCGCGCAGGCTTCACCCTCACTTTATTAATCTTTTCGTTTGCAGGCCAAAATCCAGTTCTTCAAGGTTTGTTTGTCTCTAGGAAACCTAATGAACTTAACACCTTGACGACTTTCCGCAGTTGAGACACTGTAACACCCATATACACCACAGATCACCATTATCACTGAGCACGCTACTTTGATAACATAGTGTTGTGCTGGAAGCTTCCCCCGGGGTCTATGGGCCTCTGGAAGACTGCGGGAGCAGCGAGCAGGGGGGCGGGGAGCAAGGCCCGCCCACGCCCCACGGGGCCCGCGGTCAGGCGCCAGGCAGGAAGTGTAGCTAACTCGCCCTAACGGACTATTTGTAACAGTTTAACTATAGCAGTACCCGTAGCAATTCTGTGGTCCACCTTCTTCCTCTCTCTTCTACTTTTCTTCCTCTTCGTCTTCTCCTCCTTCCTTCTTTCCTTCCTTCCACCATTACTACAGAAGCCCTCGTTACCATACACCTACTCTCCTCAGCACAGCCACTTTTGAACCCTCCCACACTACTTACGACCCTCATATACCTTATGTTCAACACCCAACATGACCCCTCTACCATATCAAGCCCCTTCCATAACTACCATAGCCCCTTGTAACCATCTCCCGTATTACTGACTACCCCGCAAATCCTACTAGTAGACACCCAAACGTGGCCCCGCATACACTCGCTACCATACATCTCTCTCTCTCTCTCTCTCTCTCTCTCTCTCTCTCTCTCTGAAGGCATGTAGCAACGGTTGTTATTGGGAGGGGGGGGGGGACATGAATATTCTGTATGTCTGTCTCTCTAGATGGCTGGCTGGATGAATCTTTCGATGCTCTCTCTCTCTCTCTCTCTCTCTCTCTCTCTCTCTCTCTCTCGCTCTCTCTCTGTCCCACGGCCTAACCCCCTCCCCCCCCCAAAAAAAAAACAAAACGATACCCTGAGAACGGTAGCGTGACTTTTTGCTGACAGGAACGGTCCAATTGGAGCGACTGAAAAAAAAAAAAAAAAAAGAATATATATATATATAAATATATATATATAAATATATATATAAATATATATATATATATATATATATATATATATATATATTGAACATTTTTATTGACCTACACTGGTTCAGATTTTGAGAAATATACATTTTTGGGTACAATGAAAGTACAAACATACCGTACTCACTCGCTATCACACATTACCATAACCACCACGAAAACCATCTCTTACCCTTGTCACCCCTCCCATACTATTTACTACCCCCCAAAAAACCTACTACTGGTCGACACCCAACGTGGTCCCTCAACCGTACCCACTCACTACCGTACAGGAGTGATGTCGCACCTTGCCTTAAATAATAAATATTTTCCATGGTTATACTCAAATCAAGAGAGCATTGTAATTGAAATGAAATCACTCATTTATGTGTCATTTTCATAATTCTAAATAATGATATAATAACATGCCTTCTCAAACGCTCGCTTGACCGTGACTGGCGGTTGAATGCACACGACGCCATTTTGCACACGGCACCGCGGCGCTTCCTTGCAGGAAGGAGACAACTGTCGATGATTTGGCCAATGCTGACATGTCAACAAAGAAAATAGCCAAGATGACGAAGATCAGTAAAAGAACAGTCCAACGATGGAAAAGGAGGTATGAAGAGACTGAAAGTTTAGAAAATACAAAAAGATGTGGAGGCCCTCGTCACACCACCCGGCAAGAAGGCGACTCCATCATTCAGTCAGCCACCCAGAACCCTCTCACGACGGCAGTCAAGATAACAAGAAACATAGAAGTCCACGTTGCAGTGCACACGGAGAGGAGGCGGCTTCGTGAAGCTGGCCTGCATCACCGGACGCCCTCCACCAAACCTTTCCTCACGCAGAGAAACAGGGAGGAGTAATAAATTACATGGCACCATAGTTATTCCTATTCTTGTTACTTCTTTATCATAGTACTACAAAAAAGTCAGGACATATATTTCTGTTAGCGTAAAGTAAATACGGTACTTCCTCCTCGCCCAACAACCAAGAGTAGGCTAGGATAGACTCCGTAATTATTGCACTTGATTCACTTCCCTACCCTGCACACTCGGCTCCCACGTCCCCACAAAACCAACACATATATGCGTGTTATGCACCTATACAGGTGCCCTGCACATTATTGTCGAGATCCAGATACACACACACACACACACACACACACTCACAGCACAATTAACATTCACCAGTGACGTTAATCCTTCTTCGATTGTTTTTTTGTAAATCAATCATAATGTTATCATTATTAATATATGTAAATCAAAATGAAATTATGTACTATGTGGAGTTCTATACCCATAATGTGACGGGGAAAAAAAGTCGGGCAAAGATGATGTGTTCGCTGGACGCCGGCACACAGTATGCAGCGGGCGGCGGGTGTGGGTCGTGGTACGTGAAGCGTCTGCTCTTCCCTGCTGTATTTTGAAATACTTTTATGTGCAAGGTAAGTTTGCTGAAGTTTTTATCATGTATCTTATGTTGTACTGTGGTAGTTAGTTGTAATAAGTGCATAAGATTAGCTGTAACTGGTGAAATAACTCATTCACAACTCGATAACCTAGCTACTTTACATTTTCTCGTCATTTTTTTTTACTTAAATTATCACATTCTTTTCCTAATAATGTAATAATATATGTGTCAATGGCAAATTCGTTGTCATAATATTTAGTAATATAGTAGCCTACAGGATATTGTAAATGCATATTTTTTTTTTTTTTTATTAATTTCCAGAACGTGTCCGTGGGCATTTGTAGGCATAGTGTAGGCATAGTGTAGGTGCATAATGTTTTTTTTTTTTTATGAGTAAGCATAGCCTACTGCCTAGTGTAAGTGTACACAACATACTGATGCCAATAATCTACAGGACGGTTGCAGCTAACAGCTCCTAAAAAAAGTGACAATTTTATACGGACTAATTAATAATTTAGATTTTTTTTTTTTTTTTTTTTTTTTTTTTTTTTACTTCAAGTACCTACATGTAGCCTACTGTCAATGACTAGGATTTATGTGTTCAAATTATGCGCCGGAGGACCAAAAAAAGTTCAGGTAATGGAATATTTACGAATGATCTGCAGTTCCATGACGGTTGTCATATAGTTCATGCGCCATTTCTGGCAAAGTTAACATTAACTATGGGAAAGATAATTGAACCAGAATAATAAGGATATGGTTAATTAGAAGGAATCTATATAGCTGATATATCATCATAATTAATATACATTTAAATGGTCTGATATATATGTATATTGCACGATAAATGTATGCCTGGGAACAAATTTAGTTTAAGTTGTAATGACATCTACCACAAACTACTACAGGTGTCTATAATTTTGTTTAAGACCATTATATTTTACTGCTGTAATTTAATCATTCATAAATTCAAAGTGGACAATGTAGTTTCATTATCGCCAGTAATACATATATTAGGTGACTGATTATTATACCCTTCAAGATTCTTACTTAGTTTGATTTACATGTGACATGCAAAAGTGATTTGCAACATGGTATAACTTAACATGCAAATTTATTTTTTATTGATTTAGTTAAGTAACCCTAGTATACTATATTTAGAATTACAATTTCAGTCGTTGCAGTACATTTATTTATTATGTCCCTATGTATACGTGGTGCTGTAGTATATATATATATATATATATATATATATATATATATATATATATATATATATATATATATATATATATATATATATATATATATATATATATATATATAAGCCAGTGCGGGTTGTGGTAAAAGTGAAGGGGGAAGTGGGTGAGTGGGGCTGGGGCTAGCATACTATGTGATCGGCATATGGGAGGCAAAGTTCGGCATATGGGAGACATATGACCGGTATACTACGTCGGGCCTCCGTTAAAACGATGAGCAAAAAGGACATCGGGCCGACAGAGTTTTGCACTGTCGGGCCGCCGCAACTACACACGTCGGCCCGCTGGATGCCCGACGTTCTTGTGTTTACTGGGTTGTCATCTTAAGTAACGTGAACGGGCTCAATCCGAATTCTTACGTGACCGACGCGTCCTTGCCATCTTAAGTAACGTGAACGGGCTCGGTCCGAATTCTTACGTGACCGACGCGTTCTTGTCATCTTATGTAACGTGAACGGGCTCAATCCGAATTCGTACTTAACCGATACGTCCTACTTGTCATCGTCTTGGAACGGACTCAGTCCAATTTTTTACTTCTATTGTTGGCAGCGTAGAAGTGCATTTCACTTTTTTTAGTCACTTTTTCTTGGCGATGCATGTGTTTCCTTTTAGCCTTGACCGTCCCACATATACCTGTTTCCATGTCGTGCAGGTAACTGGCAAGCAGAGGGCTGGTGTTGAAGTTATCCGTATATAGGATATGTCCTCTGCCAAGGTACCTCTGCAGAAGTGTTTGGACTATTTGGCCTGACAAGCCCATACCAGCAGGTTCCGCCAGTTCTGTCTCCCCTCCTATGTGTAAAATCATGTCCTGAATTTATCCTGTGTTACAATCACACAGGACAAACAGTTTTAGACCGAATTTGTGACGTTTGCTGGGAATATACTGGCGGAACCATGCCTTACCCTTCCACAACACCAGACTCTCGTCAATGCACAATTTCCGATAAGGATGGAAGGAGTTGGTGAAGGAGTTGCGTAGAGAGTCAACAATCGGCCTTATCCGACGCATGGAGTCTTGGGTCCCTTGGCAATACATTGTTGCCTAATATATAAAAAAAAAAGTGGAGGTTCCCATAATATCATCGAAACGATTTAGGGACAAAGCTTGGAAAAAATATGGAGGTATTGAGGAGGGGGTCAGTGGTCCAATATTTCTTGTAGCTGGATTTCTTTATGATCCCCATCAGAAGAACAGGAGCAAGCACTAAAAAAATATAATCCAGTGAAACAGGAACCCAAGCCAGGCGACGGCTTTTTTTTACAACTTTACCCTCAAGTACATTCAGTTGTTCAAGTTTGTATTCATCGCAATATATTGTACGAGGTCATGAGTAAAATAATTCTTGAAGCATGCAAGACGACTTGAGGTACAATTGAGGTGGGCGCAGGTGCTCCCTGACAGGTGTTCCTCTAGGAATGGATGCAGAGCTGTCTGAAAGTCGGCAACTTCTTCCCAATTCCATTCCAGTCCCCCATGGTCATCAGCATCATCACCATCATATCCATCATCACCTCCACCATTACCTGGAGCAACACGTGTTTGGCGGCACCCAGCTCGCCCACGCCTACACCCACCCCCACCACCAAGTGGCTGTCATTTTTTTCCCTCGTGCTGCCAAAGCTCCTCTTAGGTTTTGGCCGGCAGTAAGGGAGTGGAGGGGGTAGGTAGTTGGGGGGCGAAGACTAGGGGAGATGAATGGGGGTACTGTGTGGCGGTCATGGATGTGGTGTTGATCTTGTGGTCTACTTGGTGCACTTGAGAAGGGGGCAGAAGGCCTGATGGGGGTGGTTTATGTGGCCTCTCCACCCTCTTCCACATGTGTATCATCCACCGCCTCTTCCTCCACCCTCTCTATAGCGCAGCTCGAAGAAGGCTGGAGGGACTTGAGACGGGGGAGAGAGGGGGGCAAGGGTCGCGAACTGTGACCGCGGGAGGCATGGTCTTCCCCAAGGTAAATATAGTCTACCGACAGGTAAAATCATCCCCCCTCCCTCGCGCAGGCAAGGTACCAAACTTTGCCCATACCCGTGACGTCAAAGAGTGGTATAGGTAAACTCCGCCCATTTCCCGTGACGTCATAGTGGTATAAGTGTGGGTCTTGGGTGTGGGTGAGCCTCTTCATTCAACGGAGCTCCCATTTGTCTTGATTTATTTTTTTGTGTCGAGCAGGTTATTTATTCTTTTCATTGTCTACATAATTGGTATATATTTTTGTTTGCCTCTTGTCACATGCTGTATGTGATGTATGCGTGTAGAGAATTTCCCCATGCATGTCCTGCAAGTCACTGCACGTCACGGGGTCAAGTCTGAGACTCAGCCGCTGTCAGCTCTGCAACTTCTCATCCTACCCACTCTCTGACGTCACACACACCCGCACTCAGAAGCGCAAATTTAGAGCCAGCGTTTGGAGGGGACGATTTTACGTGTCAGTAGACTATATTTACCTTGGTCTTCCCACTCACTTTCCTCATGCTTTCGTTTTTTCCTTAACATGGATTCCGAGTATAGCCAATTCGCGGATTCACCTTATCCCTCATCACCACCACTCTCATCACCATCACCATCACCCTCAGGGATTGTTATTTCCCCTTTCAATAATACAAGTTTATTTATAACATCGTAACCATCATCGCTTGATTCATCACTATCCTCAATTCTTGAGGGAAGATAGTCATAATCGTGATCACTGTCATCCAGATCACTGTTGCATCACTATTTACTCTCCTCGTAGTTTCATTTTTAGATCCCAAGGATGACACAGTAACATTCAGGGCTTTATAAATTTCTTCGTCTTTGAGGCAGCGGCGCCGCGACGAAGCCATCCTCCCAGTTCAAGAGTCAGGGACCAAATGGCGCGTCTGGGTCCGATGTCACATACTCATAGTTGGGCACATGAAAAAGTTGCAAATGAGTCACATTTACGCATATACATCTTATGCTCACTTGGAAATGTCTAAATGGAAGACAAGATCTCCAGCTATTCTTTTGATGTTCTTATGATACACAAGGTTGGCATATCAGCATGATATATGATAAAATTTAGCGAATAGGCTACCTGGGAGCTACCACCTCACTGCAATTGGCTAATTGTACAGATATACCTACCTCTCCACCTCCACCTGGCATTCTCTAATTAGATGAGATATCAGACTATGCTCCTAATATAAAGATCTGCAATATCCATGTCATATATGGGAAATTTTTGATAGGTACAAGTGACGACATCAGCGATCATTTTCCGCTTCCTATCGTGATCTGGTAACAAACAGTGTTTGCCCGACGGGCAGTGCTCAATCGTGTGGACGTACCTTAATTGTAACAAAATTCCCATATATCACTTATATATGCCACATTTGTATATCGGGAGCGTAATCTGATATCTCATCTAGTAATCTCACACTAGTTTCGGGGCAGTGAGGTGGTAGCTTTTACTAAATAGCCTAATCCCCGAATATTCTCATATATGACGTTGATATGTCATTTCTTTGTATCAAAACTGCATCGAGGAATAGCTGGAGCTCTCGGCTTTCAGTTCCACCCTACCAAGTATCGGTAAAAATATGTAATTGCAAAAATGTGCGTAGTTTCCAACTTTTTTTGCGTGACACTTCGAGCATGTGACACCAGGGCAGCTTGGTACACAGATGAGCGATTCCCGAGCCAGGCAATTATTCCTCTGACATGTGGGAGTGATACCAACTCCAAATGAAAGGGCAGAAAAGTCCTGGAAATTTGTTGGAGATGGCGAAATATTGCGGCGTACAACGTACGCCGCCAGTGCTGTTAAAGGTAAACACTGCGGCGTACGCCGCCAGCGCTGCAGGAGTTAAAAAAAAAATAGTTTAAGACGAACCCTGCAGAGAGCTTCGCCGGGGGCCCTCCTAGCTGGCGGGGATCCCGGGACAGTCATGTTAACTCGCTCGGATACTTTAACGGTAACAGTAGTATTAGTATTATATATATATATATATATATATATATATATATATATATATATATATATATATATATATATATATATATATATATATATATATATATAAGAAAAAAAAGTCTAAGCGAACATTGCAGAGAGTTGCCTTGGGTTCCCCCAGCGGGCGGGGAACCCGGGATAGTCAGTCAGTTCACTCGCTCGGTTACGTCTGGGGTAGTAGTAGGAGTAGGTGTATATATAGTTATTTATTTATATATATATATATTTATATATATATATATATATATATATATATATATATATATATATATTTATATATATATATTAGATAGATGATGCCGAAGACTGCAGAGAGCTCCGCCGTGGTTTCCCCAAGCGGGCGCGGAACCTGGGACAGTCAGTCAGTTTACTTGCTCAAGATACTTTAGTAGTGGTTGTTGTTTTAGTATATATATATATATATATATATATATATATATATATATATATATATATATATATATATATATATATATATATATATATATATTTAAAAAAAAGTTTAAGACGAACATTTCAGAGCTTCTCCGGGGGTTCCCCTAGCGGGCGGGTAACCCGAGACAGTTATGTTAACTCGTTTGGATACTTCAGTGGTAATAGTAGTAGTAGTAGTAGTATATATATATATATATATATATATATATATATATATATATATATATATATATATATATATATATATATATATATATATATATATATATATATATATATATATATATATATATTAAAAAAAAAGTTTAAGACTAACATTGCAGAGAGCTCCGTCGTGGGTTCTCCTGGCGGACGGGGAACCTGGGCAGTCAGTCTGTTCACTCGCTCTGATACTTTAGTAGTGGTTGTTGTAGTAGTAGCAGTAGTATTTTTCTTTCTCCGATTTATTTACTTAGTCATGTTTTTGAATGTTCATTCATTTCTGCTTTTCTTTGCCAAACACACTGCACCAAACACCAAACCCGTCTGCACGCAGGACTATACTTACTGCTGATTCTTCCTTCCTTCCTTCCTTCAGGGCCGATGACGAGGAGCATTAGCGAAGCCTTCCTACCTGGAGTGAGTTACTTAGTGCTGATTCAGAGAGACGCTAACAAATTGAAAGTGAGACGCGAAGAACTTACGTTCATAGGATACAAAGTGAATCACCTCGTTTTCGTAGTCTTAAGAAACAGGAAAGGGCTCAGTCCGAATTTTGGGGTACTTGACAGACGATTATTACGTTCATCTACCTAGCTATCTCCTCCACTGGGTTCAGAGAGAAGCTATGGGAAGCTGCTGATAAGACTAAAGTATTGTGCCTTTAAAAACAGGCGCACACAGTCGCACACGCACCGACAAGCGGGCGGGCGAGAGCTATCCCCGCCGATTACCCGCTGGCCTCGTCCAGCGCTCACGGGGCAAACCCAGCCAGTAGGGGCGAGCGAGCTACCGCCGCCGATTACCCGCGCTCAAGAGGCAAAGCGAGCCATCAGGTGCTGGCGCGTAACCCCCGCCGTTTACCCGCCACACGATTCATGAATGAGTGTCTCGTCCAGCGCTCAAGAGGCAAAGTTTACCCTCAACACAGCAAATTGTATGTCGTTTGAAGGGCCAGTGTCTCCTTGACTTGTCCGTTACTCCCGCCGTTAACCCGTTACTCGAGGAGTCAGTGACTGCCTCGACCAGCGCTAAAGAGGCAAAGCGAGCCATTAAGGGCGAGCGACCTACCCTCACCGTTTACCGGCACACATACCAACAAGCCAGCGGGCGGTCAGGCGGGCGAGCGAGCGAGCTACCGCCGCCGATTACCCGCTTTCCTCGGTCAGCGCTCACGAGGCCTTATAGGTGCGAGTCCGTTATTCCCGCCACTCGATCACTGACTCTGTCTCGACCAGCGCTCAAGAGGCATTAGGTGTGAGTCCGTTATTCCCGCCGTTCATCCGTCACTCGAGCAGTCAGTGACTGCTGCCTTGGCCAGCGCTCAAGAGACAAAGCGAGCCGTTTATCCGCCACACGGTTCGTGACTGAGGGCCCCGTCCGGCGCTCGAGAATCAAAGTTTACCCGCCACACAGCAAATTGTATGTTGTACGAAGGGCCAGTGTCCCCTTGACTTATGCCATAATTCCCAAATTCTTGTGAAAATTTTCACATCACTTGTAGGGAACATATCCAGCTTGTCGTAGGAGCTAGCACACGACTTAATAAATGACGCTGGATCACCCACCACCATACTAGGATGAGGCAGGCGCCTCCTCGTTGGTCGGAGGATCGATCCCCGCGGAGAAGCAAGCAAATTCATGGCTCGTGTCCGAGGATTTCGCCATCAGGCTGCGTGACGAAACCTCCAGCCTTGTTAGGAGAAGTCTTAACGGATCCTTACGAGGCTGCTTGTGACAAGCTACACTAACTATCTAATCAAAGGTGGAAGATGAAGGACAGCAAAGGCGAAGGCTCGTCCCCACCTTTCCTCCAGCCAAAGTATGGAAAACTTCATGTAAATTATGTTGGAATGAGGAAATAACTACCATTACTTCTACCACTCACCGGGCGATAAAATGGTCAAGGACACCAGTATTAACGTTATTACGACAATGAGTAATATCTTAGTTGCTGGTTGGATTCAAAATACTTGTCTAATCTATTCTTGAAGGCCGTAACTGTTGTACTATCAAAGACATCACAGGTAGAGACTTCCAAACATTAACAACTCGATCGAAGAAATGCTTAGCTTCGTGCGACGATAATCTTTACCACTTATCTTGAAATTGTGATTTCGTCCTGTTCTTTTTGACTGATCAATTGTAAAGTAATCTTCCGCATTTCTCAACGTTAAATTTCATTTGCCAACGATTGGCCCAACGTGCAAGTCGATCTAGATCTGATTGTAAAGCTTCTTCGTCGAGTGTCGCAGTTACTTTACTAGCAAAATTTGTGTCCAGCAAATAATGATAATTTGCAAGTGGCCCATCATCGATATCATTAACATAAATTAAGAAGAGCATGAGGCCAAGCACTGATCCTTGAGGTACCCCGCTTCTGACATCGAGCCAGTTAGATGTAACACCGTTTAGAACTACTCTGTTTCCGCTCAGAGAGCCAGTCCACAAGCCAATTGTGAATGTTACCCGAGATACCGTGCGCCAATAGTTTGCTGAGCAATCGTTGGTGGGGGACCTTATCAAATGCCTTTTGAAAATCCAGATATATGATATCTACTGATCTGCTTTCATCCAACACCTCAAAAATATAATGAAAAAATCAAGTAGGTTAGTTAAACACGAACGTTTACTACGGAAGCCATGTTGCGAATTATTTATTATATTTATTATAGTTTATAATATCTGTTTTCACGGATACTGGATGGAGAGAGTTTTGGATATAAGAGATAACGCCTCCACCCTGTCTGTTCTCTCTTTCATGACTAAAGATGGTATAACCCGGTAATCTATATTCCGCAATGAAATATCTATATGAAGTGTGTATCCAAGATTCTGTGAATCCGATGATGTGATAATGATTTGTTGCTGCGAGGACTTTCAATTTGAAGCTTCAAATTTGTTACGTAGGCTACGAGCGTTTCCATAGCAAGCTTTAATGTTATTCGAGTCGGGGTTTCTGCGGGTCGAGTGCTCCCTTACGGTGGAGCTGCTGGTGTTCTCGCCTCGCGTTTTTGGTTTTCGAAGAGCCATTTGGTCACAGAGCAGCTTCCCGAAACGGGCTGCTCCAACAGGGTTTAAGTGGATGCCATCACCAAGGAAACAAGTCTGAATCGTTGTAAAACTGTTGCACGCGAACTGGACGTTTTCTTGTGAGCAAAGGAATGAAGTCTGTTGTTTGTGCTGAAGGCCTTGCTGTAGAAACTGGGTTCGGCACCGACCCTCGGAAGGATTCTTCTGAGATTATGATGTTGCTGGCATCCGTTTTACGTGTATACTGCTGATCATGCAGCGGTATTTCTCAAGCAGTTCCTCAGAACGGGTTGTCTTTACGTCATTTGTCCCCGCGTGAATGACAAAGAGAGGGTGTTTCGGTCGGCATTTCTTGTGACACATCATCGGGGAGGCGGTGGCTGAATCGACAGAGTAACACCACCGCGCTCAGGAGGACGCGAGTTCAATCCCCGCCCGGTGCCACCAAGCTGGGATTTTTCAGCCGCCGCCGAGTGGCTTAAAACTACCCACATGCTGTCCAGAAGACCACCTATCAACCCGGACTCTAGATTCTGGGATTAAAGATGAGCTCCGGGAGGGCAGCATGAGCCAATGCAAGATGGCGCCACTATAAACACTCGCCTGCACCAGAACGGGCTGGGCCGACCATCAGGATCCACCGAAGAAGTTTGGGCCGACCATCAGGCCCCACCGGGAAAAGCCTACCGGTGCTATAGGCCGCGACGTAAAAAAAACAAAAAAAAACGCTGCGGATAATGTCATCCAGTCTGGCACCTGGATAGTAGTAACGTTTTTCTGCTGCCGTTTGATGAACGACCACAGAACTCAACCAGCTGACCACGCACCATAGAGTCCCCAACCAGGCGAGTCTCAAACTCATCCTCCATGGTGTCTGCCAGCACCTAGAACCTGTTGAAGGTAGTGGGGGTCAGTAAATCCTTGGTTGCCTGCTTCGGTTTGGCTCCATTCCTTACAGGTTGGAACCCGACATCCTGTGAAGCAGGAAGAGAAGCGTTAAGTGGGGCAGGCTTGAAGTTGTTCTGTGAGGCAGGCAGGGAGTTAGCCTGTGACGTAAGCTGGGGGTTAGCCTGTGAGGCAGGCTGGGGGTCAGCCTGTGAGGCAGGATGGTGGTTGTCTTGTGAGGCAGGCTGGGGTTAGGCTGAGGCAGGCTGGGGGTTAGCCTGTGGGTCTGGCTGGGGTTAGCCTGTGGGGCTGGCTGGGGTTAGCCTGTGAGGCAGACAAGGGGTCAGCCTGTGAGACAGCCTGGTGGTTGTCCCAGTGAGGTGCAGGCTGGTGGTTTTCCTGTGAGGCAGGCTGGGGGTTAGCCTGTGAGGCTGGCTGGGGTTAGCCTGTGGGGCTGGCTGGGGTTAGCCTGTGGCGCTGGCTGGGGTTAGCCTGTGAGGCAGGCTGGGAGTCAACCTGTGAGGCAGTAACACGTCCTCCCGTGAAGCAGGAGATTCGTCTGAGAGGGCACAGTCTCGGTGGAGGCCTCCACCATCGATGCTGGAGTCACTGCCTCATTGCTTGCAACAAATTCCTGAAGGGCTTCAATTTCTTTCAAGATTGTTATGTTTGAGTTTCCACCAGGCACAGCCTTCTGAAGTTGTAATCTTTGAACGAAGAGGCGGCACGTTTTACTCAGCTGGAAGTACTGAGCTGCAAATCGTCCGGGACAGACGCCACACTTAAGGTCTGAAGGCATTGTAAGCGAGTTAACAGTTTGGGCAAATATTAAAAGCGCTGAAATAACTTAAAGCGTGACCATAAATTGAATTGGATAAAATTGTGCATGGAATTAGATACTGCTGTGTTAGATGCCTCCAACACTGGGAGTTCGTAGTGAGAATGCTGCTCTGCCGCCAACAACATCGTGACCGGTATAAGTCGTTTCCGAACGATTCGGTAAGGCACATCAGCATCTGGTTCTTCTACTACGGGGAGAGAGCCTGAACCTGTTTGTCGAGGCACCCCGAGTTCTTTCTGCACGGGTCCATCTTTTAGCCTCGCCAGCGAACGAACGGGAGCGAATCTCTCGAAATTCAATGGTGACCATCCTGATGTAGGCCGTACGCGGTATCGTTGGTCATCAAGCCGGGATGTTGTCTTAGAGGCTTTCAGGTATAATCCCACGGATGTAGCCTTGCTCCACTGGCCGATCGACCAAGAGTGGACCCATATGTCAGGACCTGCCGTTCCTTTCGTACCGAGCAGGACTGATGTATCAACGACACAAATGCCAACAGTAGGGTTAAATCAACCTGTCTGCGACCAACTGTCCAATATCAGAAACCCTAGTAACATGGACGGACTGCCTGAAGGAAAATCGCCATACCGCTTAAGTATCATTTTCGGCCTGAATTGGCGAGTCCGCAACCAGCCCGCCAACTGATCTGATATTGTTACCTGAACGATTCAGACGTTACTAAGAGCCTTCACCCGACGGTTCACCTGTTCAACCGACGCACTAGACCGTCCCATTCTGAGTTGATATTCGACTAGCCTGCCCTGCTGGAGCGGGTCTTGCCTGAAAGAGGGCCGTGACGGAGCTGAAACCATGACTGGTCACTTAACACTGCCGGCGCAGCGCTCGACTCCATTACATGGCTTAACATCACAAATGTTCGGGAAAGAAGCGCAACGGTTGGCGCCTTAGCCGCCAAAGTGTCCCCAGAGGCCCAGACACTCGGAAAGACAGACAAACACGGACGGAGAGGCACCGAATGCCACAGAGAGACGGACAGAGAGTCATTGACAGTAGTAGGAGGTGGCGCCAATAACGGACTAAAAAAATTCGCTAGCATGATCAAGAATTACCGCCAGAAACTACGTTGAAAATTTTATACGTTGAAAATGCTTCGCCGGCCGGGGCAGCCAGCCGGGCGGCCAGCCAGCCGCCGAGACCTCCCCACTACCCAACCGGGTAGTGGTCGCTTTACCCAAAGTGACCATCATGGCTTCAACTTCTAATGCGGCTTGACCCATTATCTGATCGTCAACATCGTCAGCATGAAGAGTTGCAGCGGCAGCGTGGGGCTGTTGTTGTTGTTGTTGTAAGTTCATGACGGCGAAGACTTCCTCCATGATGCTCCTCTCGCAACGTTAGGGACTGACTGCTACCTGGGGTTATTTGGGGCATATGCGCACACTACCACAATCCTTTTCTTCTTCCGAGGCTACCCCAGGTTATAGGGGACACGCCCACACATGTATGCACACACGCGCACACGGGCCCAAAACCACAGGCCATTCTTCTTCCGAACAATAGGAAAGCGTGAACAAACTCACACCCACCCGGTCACGTCGCGCACGAAAAAAAAAAACAATCCTGTTCTTAAAATCTACATATATAATTGCACACACACACCATAAATAATAAGCTACATGCTACTTCTACATTTTACACACACACACACACACACACAGACACACAGACAAAAATATCATGTAACATATAATAAGTTAGCCACATATCTTAGAAATACAATGCTTGTAAGTCAGTCCTTGACTAGATTGACAAAATGTTTTTATACATGGGGGCATTTTAAACATTATATAAGCATATGTTAACACATTTCTGTCATTCTTCAAAAAAATCCCTAAATCATAATTATCTTTCACACACACACACACACACACACACACACACACACACACACACACACACACACACACACACACACATGCACACATTATTATCATGTAACATTTAATAAGTTAGCCATATATCTTAGAAATACAATTCATGTAAGTCAGTCCTTGACTAGATTGACAAAATGTTTTTATACATGGGGGCATTTTAAACATTCTATAAGCATATGTTAACACCTTTCTGTCATTCTTCAAAAAAATTCCTAAATCATAATTATCTTTCAAAAACTGACTAGTCCTCTCTAAGCCTATTTTATTACATAAGTATACGAATTGAGTGCAATGCCACACACAGAGTTTTGTCCGACTGTAATCTTGTCCGACTGTACAATCGACTGTAATCTTGCATGGAAGTTTAAAAACAGGATAATCTTTATGCTTATTTAAGAAACTTCACCGAAGTACTTGGAATATAATGATGGGTCAGGGCGTATGTGTGAAAGAAATAGATCCCCTTA